>NW_024070198.1:7852733-7923748 GCF_014754425.2 Oryx dammah
CCGCCCCGAGCCGCGGCCCCGCTCCGGCCCGCCGCGCCCGCGCCCCGCCGGCGCCTACCTTTCGGATTTGGTGAACTTCCGGAATGCCTGTCGGAGGTCGTGGAAGGACCTGTAGGTCTGCGGCTCGGCCGAGATGCCCTGTGCCCGGGTGGTCCGGGGGCCGATGTGGGTCGAGGGCACGGGCAGCACTGACTGGCATTTATGGAGTTTCCTCTTCAGCTCCTGGATTTCTTCCTCCTTCTCTGACAGCCGCTTCTCCAGCTCTTTGATCCTCTCCTCCTTGAGCATGAGAATCTTGGCAAAGTCTTCCTCCAGCTCGCTCATGTTTTTCCCTGAGCCCCTCCGCGAAACTTTTTCTCGGGCGACGGCGGCTGGGACCACAGCCGGGCGAGGCGAGAGCGGACAGGGCGAGTGAATGGGCGCTAAGTCCTGGAGCGCGGCGGTGCGGCCCCTACTGCGGCGCGAGGAGCCGCGCTCTTCGATCCACTTCTGCTGAATGGACTAAAAGCATCGAGGGGAGGATGAGAAGTCTAAAAGCGCTGGAGAGGAGAGGCAGAGTGCTAATCCCCAGCCTCTCCGGGGAATTGGTGATTATCTTTCATTGAGAAACCAATTAGAGCTGCCCTTCCTCCCCTGAGACCCCCTCCCCCGTTCCCCTTTCCCAATCACTTCGTGAGAACACGGCGTGCGCGCCACCCCACCGAGAGCCTGGTTTCTAGTTGGGAGGGTTGGACCAGTGAGCCTGGTCTCACCCCATCACACAATAATCACTCTTGCACGCTATATGGTACCAAAGGAAAGGGCTGGGGTGGGGTGGGGTGAGGGGGGAGCTTTATGCCACTTGATCCTTGAAATAGCAACAATTACCATGTGATCTGGTAGATGACGCACCGCTTGTAACTGGAGCCTAAAGACTTTGTGGGGTGTGTGCGTGTGAGTGTGTGTGTGTGAGAGAGAGACAGACATTTCATAAATATTAAACTGCCTTTAGACAATAACGTGCGTGAATTCATCTTGTTTTCACCTTTTACTTCTCTTCTGCCCTGTTTGGTAAGGGCGTACGTGTGTGTTTGTTCCTTAGTATGAAGTCTTGTGGTTGTGACCCCAAGTAATAAGAATAACAGGGCACTCGCGGTACCAGGTCTTTTCACTATAAGCTTTTAGTGGAAATAGTAAACTGAAATTGTTGGTGGGTAAATTGGAGGAACATGTG
Organism: Oryx dammah; assembly: GCF_014754425.2. Classification (NCBI taxonomy): domain Eukaryota; kingdom Metazoa; phylum Chordata; class Mammalia; order Artiodactyla; family Bovidae; genus Oryx; species Oryx dammah. The sequence goes on from NW_024070198.1 coordinate 7,853,947, forward strand.
TATGAGAATGAGCCAAATGTTTACCAAAAAGGAAAAGGCCATGCATCCATTGGAAACTTCTTCGGAGTTTGGTTTCTATTTCATCTGCTACTATTAAAATTTGTATACTGAGCACCCAGATTATATCACACCACCCTGGTTGTGAAGTGGGGCCCACCAGTGCTGAATTGCGGGCTCACCCCAACAACTCCGGTGTTAGGGGAAAATAGCTTCTGCCAGCTGTATTTCTCCCTCAACCTCTGCACCCATCACCACACTCAGTACTAAAGGGATGTTTATACACATTTGGACCCTGAGTGTTTGCTAATTCCTACACACACACACACACACACACACACATATATCACAGGGAGTATTGTTCACAAATCACAGCTAAAATGTTTGGATGTGTGGGAGGAACATCTCTTCAGGTAAAGATCCACAAATCTATTTTTTAAAGAAAAAAAAAGATGCAAACTAAAATACCAGAGAGTTTTTGTAGAAATAGTAATTTTCCTTAAAAAGAAATATCATCATATGATCCAGTGGATGCTTATTTTTACAAAAATCTACCTTGTCTGAAACACCGTGGTAAAGGAAAAGCAGGCATATACTTTTGCTTATAAATCAACCCTAAAATATATTTTATTCTCAAGATTTCTTTATTTACTGTTAGTTCTACTAATCCAATTATTTAAAATTGAAAACATTTTAAGCCACATCTGATTTGTAAAATCACACTAGGTAATACAGACTGGCTTCATCTACTCATATTTGAGAAAAGGTTCTCCATCTTATTGATAGTTACTGTTCTATTGCTTCTATCTATAAACAACTTAATCTGCTATCATCCCTTTAGAAACACTCAAAATAATTGACATTTAAAAATACATTAGAAAAAAATTTATCTCCTTAAAAAATCTAGGCATAGGTTCAATTTTATTTATGGGAGATACGGAAATAGTTTTTAAATTACTCTGAAATGGACAGGTTTTTTTCATGTCTTATATACTAAAATGCAGATATTCAAATATGTTTCTCCTGCTTATTAAAGAAAACTTTAGACCAATATTTTACACACACCTCAAAACCCGGAATTCATTCATATCTTTCAAAATCAATCTTGTGTTTTTACTAAATCAGTCTTAACTTAGGTGACATTGAACTTTGTGACCTTAAATCGTGTCCCTTGGCTTATGAAATATTTAAGTAAGAGCACAAGGAATATTTGAGAAAATACAACCTGGTAGAAGAGTAAACATTGAATTATTTAAATCATAGCATTTTAAATCTACAAGCAACACTGAAGATAATCTAACCTAACCACTTCATATTATAAGAGAGGAAAATGAGATCTTGAAAGGTGAAGTCCAAGATTACCCAAGGGCAAATGTTTGAAGCCAGGATTCCCCAGACCTTGCTGCTCCTATCTTTAAGCCTGCAAATCTAGAAATTCTACGATTTTGACACTCTAGTGTTCCAAGAGGCGATTTTAACCTCTGTTCTTTGCTTTTAAATCTGCAGCAGTAAATTTCAATTGTCAAAGCAAGAAGTGTTAATGAATCCAATGAATCCCTAGTTGTTGTTGTTTCTTAAAGGAGAAGATCGCCATCTAGTGTCCTTGGAGAAATTTGCTAAATAAGTATTTTTTTCACAGTGAAGTTGAGGTTGGTGCCTTAAACACCTGTGTGAGTGTTTTCATGTTCCAAGTTTGAGAGAAATAAAGAAAATATGCAGAATTTTATGTCAGAATAAAACGTTTTTTAAGATGAGAAACTTTGTATCTTTTAGCCACTGGATAAACATCACAACAGTGATGGTAAATATTCATTGAGTGTTTAATATGCGTCAGCACAAGGCTAAACCCTTTATATGACTAGCTAGTTTTAATCCCCAAGATGACTCTGTATGGTAAGTATTACTATTTATTCTCATTTTATAGATGGAGAAACTTATAGTTAGCCAGATTAATTCACCCATGGTCACCGTGTGCAGGCTGTCTTAATCCCCATGCATACTGCTTCTACCTGAATTAGATTAAAGTGTCCACTCCTCTGTGAGCCCAGTGACAAGAAAAACCAAAAGTTCTTTGCTAATGAAAACACACTAAGTTTGAAATCCCATACAAACTTAGATAAATATCTAGGACTCTGGCTTCTCAACAACCAATCTCTTTACCAATGTTGTTTTCCTTATAATACTGTGGGCTCTATTTTACATTTCATATACAGTTTTAAATGTTTACTTAAAAAGTACATGTACATTCAAATATGATGATGGTGCTTTGCCTCTCCATCCCCACCCTTCTAAGAAAGAACACTTTCTAAAGAAAGTGAAGCCTTATAGATGTGAGTAGCTCATAGGGACCTCCTGTCCTTTAATCTAAGCCAGTATCACAGGGCGAAATGGGAAGACAGTATCTTTTTTATAAAAAAATTCATTACCAACAATAAAACTAACTAAAAGTCAGTCTGCTTTTTATTATCACTAAATGCCACAAGTTCTCACCAATGTCAGTAATAAAATACTCCTCCCTCTCCAAAAAAAGTATATTATTGATCTAAGTTCAAGGAGTTATTACATTTATTGTTGAGTGAGTGGAATACTCCCATAGTCACTCCCTTGAAACAGCACTGACCTTGGTACATGTTACAAGGATCCAGAGCGAAGAAAGTCACGTGCAGATGGTGTGAGTGAGGTGCCATGGACGGCAGTAGAGAATGCAGGAGAAAGTTCTGGAGAAATGAGAGTAGAGACAGAGGTCTAAGCTTTGGGAATGAGTGGGTTGGGGGGAATTCAAACCATCTATTTTCAATACCTTACATCCAAACACTTCTCTTGATTACAATGATGACAGTATTTGTGGAAAATTGCATGGGATACTTTTTTTTTAATCAAAGAATGCAATTAGTAAACTAAGAGTACTGGACTGGAATCAAAAGTCTATATCTGTGTGTTAGCTCTGTCACATCCCAAGCTGTGTGCCCTCAGGCAAATCCCTAAACTTCTCAGAATTACTTTTTTTAATTTGTAAAATGAGGAGTGCGAGTCCCCTTGTGTCTGTCTTTCTACTTTTAATGATTCTATGGAGTTCTGCACTCCCTGTCACTTACATTTTTAAATCATCAGTCTGCTTTTATAGATGACATCCATTTGTCTACTTCAGCTGCATTTGAAACTGAAAAGATTTATTATGGAGTCTCGTTGGTCCTATTGAGATTATGGTGACTTTGTGATCAACAGAAGCTTGGAGCACTTTCAGTTAATTCTACATCACCCTCGATGTGGCTTCAATTTTGTCACCTAAATCACTTTCTGGTGATCATAAAGTATGGTCACGTCTTAGGCAAGATAAAAATTTCAAGTCCTGAAATACACCCACATCTATGTTAACACCACAAAGAACATGAAAATAGCAAATGAAGTGTTGCCTCAGTGAATCAAATTTTAAAATTAGTTTCAACTTACTGAATTTATTGAAAGTTTTGTAAGTTTTTTGGTTTTTTAAATATGTTCCTACAGGAAAGCGTGCATAAGTACTTTTCACTACATGGGCCTATTAGTGTTAATGGAATTCTTTCTCATGCTGCAGGCAGTAGGAAGACCATTGCTTTTTAAGATTTTCTGTGATAGCAGTCTAGAGGTTTGAAAAAAAAATTCCTAGAAACTTAGAAAAATTGAAATAAGAAATGATGGTACTTTAATATTTTAGAAATCAAATGCTACAGTATATTAAGAATCTTGGATCTAGGGAGATAGAGATGCTGTGAGACTTCAGGCAAATAATTTCATCCCCTGAGACTGTTTTCCCAACTATGAGTCGGACACATGGATATTAAATTCTCATATCTGCATCTTTAAGGCTCAAATGAAGTGAGATGAAAACGAGAGGTTGTTATCAAATGTGACCCTAAGTAAATAATAAAAATAAAATGCTAATGGATCCTCTGCTTTGATTCTTGATGGAGAAAGTAGTCCATCAGGGAGCTGAACAGACCAGTTTAGTGGTGGTGGTAATATTTATACTATATTCAGCCTACTTATTACTTGTGTAGGCAGAATTCAAAGACAGCTCCCAAGCTTCTCACCACTTGGTGATATGTACCTTCTCCCAATTGTGTGTGTGTTAGTCACTCAGTTGTGTCCAACTCTTTGTGACCCCATGGACTGTAGCCGGCCAGGCTGCTCTGTTTCTGGAATTCTCCAGGCAAGAATACTGAAATTCCCTTCTCCAGCTGATCTTTCTGACCCAGGGATCAAACCCAGGTCTCCTGCCTTGCAGGCAGATTCCTTACTGTCTGAGCCACGAGGGAACAAGGTGCTGCTGTGAAGACATTTTGCAAAAGTTATTGATGTCCCAGGTCACTTGGTTTTAAGAACTTCTGGGTAGGTCTGACCTAATCAGGCAAGCCTTTCAAAGGACTGGGCTCTTCTTGAAGATGAGGATTCTAAGCATGAGAGGAATTTGACTAGGGGTAGATTCTCCACCGCTGCCTTTGAAGCTAGAAGGGGCCACATGAAAAAGAACGCAGGTGGAACCTAGGTGCTGAGAATACTGCTGACACATGGCCAGCAAGGGAATGGGGACCTCAGTCCTACATCAGGAAACTGACTCCTGTCACAACCGCAAGACAAGGAAAAGATGAGAGCAGAGCATAGCTGACACCTTGATCTGACCTTGATCAGGGGACCCAGCCATTCTGTGTCAGACGTCTTCTCTCCACAACTTGAGATAAAAAGCAAGTGTTGCTTTAAGCCTCTAAGTCTGTGGTAATTGGTTAGACAAGATAAAACTAACGAATTACTCAACTACAATTTTTAAATGTCCATTAAAAATGCCAGAAATGTTATACCATGCTCAGAAGCCTGACTTTACAGAAGAGTCATTTCTAGTGAAACCACTTGAGTACATTTCAAATGGGTACTTGGGGACATAAAAAGTTGTTATAAATCATAAACTGCTTAAAGCATACTGATGACATCACAAATAGCCTTCTGAGTAGGACAAATTCTCTTCCATAAAAGATATTTATGTTTGATAGTTGTCTTTTTATAACTGAAATATAAATCCTTCCAACCATAGGTTCTAGAAGGAATTAGAACCACTTGCTAGTTTAAAGTTTTGTGGGGTAGAAATGTTACCATAGTTTACCTTGGGTAGTGAACATGCTCTGTGACCTTGGGCAAATTACTTCATCTGCCGAGCCTTATAGTTTTCTTATCTGTAAAACAGTAATAACTCTTTTATATAGCTGTATATGTTTTCATACTATGTTCAGCTCTGGGAATACATTTAAATATCTTTGATTCTTATTAATTGGATATTTCCATAGTCATTCATGGAAATCAAATGTCCCCATAACATACTGTCTTTCAGGTTCAGGTACTTTACAAAATATTTACAAATATTTGAGAAGAGGGGTGAGGAAAGAATACAAATCCTTTGAGTCTTTCTTTTTATTTAACAATGTTTTGATTTCTTATTGAGGTATAGTTAATTTCTACTGTGTTAGTTTCAAATGTATCACTGAATCAAGTGTATCACTGAATCACTGAACATATATAAATATTCAGTTATACATATATTCTTTTTCAGATTCATTTCCATTATAGATTATTACAAGATGTTGTACATAGTTCCCTGTGCTAAATAGTAAGTCTATATACAGTAAACAAGTCCTTGTTGGTTTGCTTTTTTAATATAAGTTTAAAATTTTTTGTTTACTTGTTTATTTCTGGCTGTGCTGGGTCTTCGCTGCTGCATGGACTTCTCTCTAGCTGTGGCGAGCAGGAGCTACTCTCTAGTTGCAATGCTCAGGTTTCCCATTGCAGTGGCCTCTCTTGTTGCAAAGCACAGGCTCTAGGGAGAGCAGGCTTCAGCAGTTGCCCAGCTATGTGGGCTCAGTAGTTGTAGCTCCAGGGCTCTAGGGCACAGGCTCAATTATTGTGGCACATGGGCTTAGTTAGAGCACAGGCTCAATTGTGGTGCACTGGCTTAGTTGCCCCACAGTATGTGAAATCATCCAGATCCAGGGACGGAACCTGCATTTCTTGGATTGGCAGACAGATTCTTTACCATTGAGCCACCAGGGAAGCCCCTGCTTTGCTTTCTAAAGTGAGAGACACCAGATTCATCTACATGGAACTTCTTTTTTATAAATTGTTATAAGGGTGCGATGATTTGGGAGAATGGCATTGAAACATGTATAATATCATGTAAGAATCGAATCGCCAGTCTATGTCCGATGCAGGATACGGCATGCTTGGGGCTGGTACACGGGGATGACCCAGAGAGATGTTGTGGGGAGGGGGGTGGGAGGGGGGTTCATGTTTGGGAATGCATGTACACCCGTGGTGGATTCATGTCAATGTATGGCAAAACCAATACAGAATTATAAAGTAAAATAAAAAATAAATAAATAAATAAATAAAAATAATAAAAAGAAAACAGATGTACATGATATAGAATTCAAGAAAACAAAGGATATGCAATGAAAGGTAGGTCTTCTTCTCATCCCTATCCTTAGCTACCTAGACTCCCTTTATGGAAGCAACCATTCACTGTTACCTTTTACCTATGCAAGCCTCATAGAATGGCATATTCATATATAAGCATATTTGTATATAAATACGTAGTTACATGCAAATTTGACATAAAAATTCAATATCTGGTTTATATGTTAGCCTATTGCCTAGATTAGTGCTGTCATTTCCTGACTTTCAGAACCATTAGTTCAATGCAACATGATACAACTGTCCCATTTTGTGATAAAATGTTCAGTAACAAGGGACAAAGACTGCTACATTTATAGAGAATACGCCCTTTGTTTACAGAGATGCTATAGGTCTACAGTCCTTCTTACCTTAAAAAAAAGGCATTTGGTATTTTATTAAATATTTTAATAATAACTCAGAATGTTCTGATATATTAAAAGAACAAGCCAAATATTATTACATATGTTTTTAAAGAATATGATAAAATCACCTCCGGTCTTAATATTTACCACCTGCTTTTTGTTGATGGAGATATTCCTCTGTGCTTCTCTCAGGTTATTTCAAATTAGCAGTCCCCGTGTGAGAAAGCTAGCAAACCATTACCAGGGATAAGAGCCCTGTATTCTGACAATCTCTCAGTCCATTATAATGATCATGATTTTTCTTGGTCTTTAATCAAAACTGCATAGTTAGTTCACGAGTTCATTTATTATTTCTGATGCAAAGGAAACACATTTATTTGGAAATTATTTTCTCAAAATGTCTAGTCATTTATTATAAACATATATAACTTGTTTTTATAAAAAAATAGTTCTACTGAACCTACAATATTCCAGGAGATATTAAAACGCCCATATTTACAGGTAATGTTCCCAAGTGACATACTGATGATATTTTTCCCATCTGTATTATATCTGGCTCCATTTCAACAGCTTTAATAAAAGTGGGAAGGTGGTATAAGCACTGAAAAATTTCCTATAACAATCTTAAATAATTACATTAGTTACAACAAGAATCTTTTTTGTGTTGAAAAATGCTTGGGCTCAGCAGAATTCTCCCCTTCCCACAGCATCCTTTCCAGCCACCCACAATTTGCAGAGGGCAAAGAGGCGGCAGAAAGACAGAAGATATTGAACTAAGAAGATGCTGTACTGCCACCCTTCATTCAAGACTTCACCTAAAAGAGTGAGATCACTTTACAATGCTCAGGCAAGCAGACATGACTCACACTGTGGCTCAAATCATCAGCAGGAAGCTCTGCCAGGAATACCTTCATGTAACATGAGGTGCTGCTGGAGGGGGTGAGGGTGTGAGGGTGTGTGTGTGTGTGTGTGTGTGTGTGTGTGTGTTTCAGCCACAGCACTTTTCTCCTAAAGTCATTTTTCTAGCCTGGGTATGTCCGTAAAAGCAAACTCTTCCTTTAAAAATGTCTCCATTTCAAAACGTATGGATATTTGAATGTTAAGAGCAGAAATGGAGTGATGTTAAGAATAGATGGGAAATGCCACAAGTTGCTGAGGATTAGATACTCGCACATCGTTATCAATCAGGAGTGACAACTTCCTCCCCTCCACAGCCAAACAAGCTGATCCACCTTTCTAATAAATGTCAGTTTAGCATTTAAGGAAAGGCACCGGAGAAAGGCCATTGATGCCCAGAATCTTATCATTAAGAAAGATTTCCTCAGTGGGAAACTAAAAATAAATGTTTGTATGACCTGAGCAGACATACTTGGTTTCATTTATTCAGCAAGCATTTTTTGCTTGATTTCCACAGATCGCAGGCATTCCCCTAGTCATTAAGGATACACAGAGACAAGTCAGACCATCTGCCCTAAAAAATGATACAAATGAACTCATTTACAAAACATAAACAGATTCATAGATCTCAAAATCAAATTTATGGTTACCAAGGGGAAAATGTTGGGGGGTGGAGTGAATAAATAGGAGATTAGGGTTAACAAATGTACAGCACTATATATAAAATAGCCAACTAATAATGGCCCTACTGTATAGCACGGGGAATTCTACTGTATATTCTATAATAACCTATATGGGAAAGAATCTGAAAAAGAATGAATATAATCATATATACACTTTGCTGTGCAACAGTGTACATCAACTACACTCCAATAAAAGTTCAGTCTTTTTTAAAACATATATGAGAATGTAGAATGAGCAGTTTAGGGTGAGGCATAATTGGTATTGAAATGACTAATTTTAAAGCAAAAGTGAAAAAAGTTATCATAGTTATGATAAGTAATAAAGCAAAAGTGGTAAAAAAAAAAAGGCTATAATGGAGGAAAAGAGAAGAAAACGCAGTACGGTGTGTGTGTGTGTGTGTGTGTGTTTGTGTGCACATGTGTGTAAGAAAAGAGAGACAGACACCTGCAGAAAGCCCGAATCACCAAACAGCCAATGGACATATGCTTACTTTGTTGAAATAAAAGGATTAATTTGCCGAATTAATGAATGAGTTGAATTCCTGTAACTTAGAACTGACCAAAACCTTTCACGATAGAGGAGCCTTTTTGAACATATGTATAATCCCTTAGAATGATTCTTCTATGAGTAGGTCCTGGAAACCACAGGTAAATTTTTGGTCAGAGGATCTCAAAGTGGTGGGGCTGGCATGGGAGCGACAAGGCCACATGCTTGCTAGAAAATACAGGTGGACAGCCTTTCCCCAAGAATGGGAAATTTATCCTAGGAGGCACTGGGGATTTCATAAAATTCCATAACCAGGGAAATTTTACAGTAGGTAACATACGGAACATTCCAAAGTGGTATTTGGAAACAACCAAATATTATTGGTGGCACTATAAAATGATGCCAGAGTCTCCTCTCTGGGTTTCATGTTTTGTTTAAAATTAGCCTCCTTTTTTCCTTCTATCAAGACTGCTTTTTCCTTCCTTTTCTATTTATCAGGAAAATCAGGTTAAGACAATTAGATTGCTTAAAGAAACGGAGTACTCTGACAGAGCCAACCGTGGAAATTCAAATATGTATATTTGTTTCACAGAGAAACAGTATATGGTTGAATTATCATTATTCTATTTCTTAGAGAACAGAAAGATCCATTTTTTACTTTAAATACTAAATCATTCCCCAATAAAGACAAAATTAATATTAATAGCTAATACGCTGTCTAATAGAGAATGTGAATGGTGAAATGTGAAGTGTTAGTTGCTCAGTCGTGTCCAACTCTTTGTGACCCCATGGGCAGTCCTCTGTCCATGGGATTCTCCAGACAAGAATACTGGAGTGGGTAGCCATTCCCTTCTCCAGAGGACCTTTCCATCCCAGGGAGAGAGCTGTGTCTCCTGCATTACAGACAGCTTTTCAACTGCTGGTATGGATGAGTCGCTGAACATAAGATATTACAGAAAACTGGAAAATATGGGCATCAAAATTATAAACCATTTTATCAGTAAGAAAAATTTTAATAGTAAAAATTGAAAACTACCCTTAGAAAACTAAGAATAATATGATTAATCAAAATTGCCTGAATAGTAATCACAATATATCACTCCAGATAGACTTATCTGTAAATTCAATGTAATTTCAACAATATTTTTAAAAATAGAAGTTAATGAATTGATTTTAAAATTATACAAAACAGATATTGCAGAAAAATATATTGGAAAACCAACAGAAACAATACTCATCTCTTACCACCTACCAAATGTACTATAAAGCTATAGTAATTAAACCAATGAGATCAGTAATATAAAAAACAATCTAATGAAAATGCACAGCTTACAAACAGATTCATAACTATAGGGAGGCATAATTTATTATAAAAATAGGATTTCAAATTACTAGGGAGAGAACAAATGTTAACAGATTAGGATAAAACATTTCTCTAACACATGTTTTTAATATATTTCCCTGTTTATTTAAGTTTATTTAATAAACAATTTTTTCTCCCTTTCTTAATATGGTAAAATAGACATAACAAAAAGTTACCACTTTAACCATTTTTAAGTTCATAGCTCAGAGGAATTGTATACACTCAGATTGTTATACCACCATCTGTCTCCTTTTCATCTTCCTAATTGCAACTCTGTGTGTTAAACAGGGCTTCCCTGTTGGCTCAGATGGTAAAGAATCTGCCTGCAACATGTAAGACCTGGGTTCGATCCCTGGGTCAAGAAGATCCCCTAAAGAAGGGAATGGCTACCCACTCCGGTATCCTTGCCTGGAGAATTCCATGGACCGAGAAGCCTGGTGGGCTACAGTCCATGGGGTCACAAAGAATCAGATATGACTGAGTGACTAACACTTTCACTTATTAAACAATAATTCCCCATCTCTTCTCCCCAGCCCTTGGCAACCAACAACTCTGTTTTCTGTGTCTATAAAATCAACTTCTCTGGATACATCTTATTAGTGGAGTTATACAGCATTTTTTTTCTTTTTTTAATTGGCTTATTTCACTTAGCATAATACCCTCAATTTTTTTTCATGTTGCATTATATGTCAAAATTCCCTTTCTTTTAAAAGCTGAATAGTATTCCTTGGTAATTATAAAGCACAATTTGTTTATCCACTTATCTGTTATACACTGATAGCTACTCAGGTTGCTTCCACCTTTTGGCTGCTGTGAATAAGACTGCTGTGAGCACTGGTGTACAAATATCTGTTCAGTTCTTTTGGATATATACCCAAAAGTGGAATTGCTAGGTCATATGGTAACTCTGTTTAAATCTTAGATAATGTCTTACAAACATAGAAAATAGTTAAAATCCATAACATAGAGTTCTTAAAAATAAAATACTAAAATTCCAAAGCAAAATGACAAAAGCAAAGATATACATCTTTGCTAATAGAAAAAAAATTCATTTTTGCCTATCAAATTGGCAAAATTTAAGAGATGATAATACTCATTGTCAAAGTTGTAATAAATGGATTCTCCATAATACTGATGAGACTCTAAGTTTTTAAAGTCTTTTGTAGCAATTAATCAATTTAGCAGTAGCCATCCAAATTGTAAGTATATGTTTGCTTTTACTCAGGAGCCCTACTTCTAAAAACTTAAGCTTGTAGAAATGATTCATGTTTTTTTTTATTTTACTATTTGTGAAAATGAAAAAAATCAAACCTAAATAAATGATTAAATAGTTGGTGATACAGTCAACTCATAAAATGCTATGTAACCATCAAAAGAGAATGAGATAGAGATCTGTAGGAAGATCTTCAAGATATGAGGAAAGACACAAACAAAAAATGTTGTGCTTTCATTTATATGACCATTTTTACATGACATATTTAAAATACTTGTATATGTACTTAAATTTAGATCAAACAGTGAACAGTTGTTACCCTGGAGGAGGGGATATAGGAGTGAATGTGAAGGTAAACTGTCATGTTTTACAAGGTACACATTGAGCTTTCTATAGTGAGAGTGTGTTAATATATGCTGTGTTTTTAGAATATGACTGAGGATCAGTTTAGATATAATATAGACATATTTAAATTATGCATTTTATGAGTTTTCTTAGATATTAAAAACTCATGAAATCATCACCTCAATTAAGATGACAGATTGTAGTTATTTTTAAAAAAATCATTAAATGTCTAGTTTTTAAGTTACCCTTCACTGATGCAATATCCCATCTTAAGATGTGCTCTATAAAGCATTAGCCTTCATGTTTGCTGGCTTTCACTAACTCTTCAGGTTTCTGCCAAATGGCATCCTCCAAGAAAGTAAGATAAATAGGAAGCATGGTATCTTACAGGTCATCAGACTTTAGAAAGAATTTAATCCCCTGAGCATGTACATGTGCGTGTACACACACACACACACACACACACACCCTTCTAAAATATCCCTGATAGCCATCATACCCAATGGCTATATATCTAGATTGTTAAAGAAATTTGAGAAATTATAACTAATACGACATTCATATTCTATAAATCAGCATTTTATAAAACCCAGAACTATTGACACTTGGGGCTGCGCGATTCTTTGTTGTAAGGGACTGTCCTGGCACTAGGGGATGTTTAGCAACGTCTCTGGCCTCTACTCATTCGATTCTACTAGCACCTCCCTCACCCCAAATCTTAACAGCCAAAAATATCTCCAGAATTGTCAAATGGAAATTGCCCCCAGTTGAGACCTACCTGGGCTTTCCTTGTGGCTCAGATGGTAAAGAATCTGCCTGCAGTGCAGGAGACCTGAGTTTGATCCATGGGTTGGGAAGATGCCCTGGAGAAGCGAATGGCTACCCACTCCAGTATTCTTGCCTGGAAAATTCCATGGATAGAGGAACCTGGCAGGCTGTAGTTCATGGGACTGCAAAGAGTTGGACATGACTGAGCGACTAACACACACACACACATACACAAATTGATGCTAAAGTTTATTATCAAATTAATCTTCTATGAAATATTTCAAATCACCTGTTTCCATATTTTTATCTTAATCTGCATCCAGATTAAGCACATGGGAAGAGTAGAGAAGCAGTGTGTGCCATATTGTAACGCTAACCTAAGGAAGTGACTGTAGGATAGAGTTAGGTGTAAACTCAAATGTTTCAGCGAAAAGAAAGACTAATGTGACTCCCGACAGGGCTATCTTTTCTCCAATTCTCTGCCTTTCTTGTCTAACAAAACCGTAAAGAACTAAACCAGAGAACCCCAGTCTTATACTGTGTCTATCCTTGCTTTGATTTCAAGTTAATTATAACAGAATAGAGCCACCAAAGAATTAATGAACTATTTTCATTGAACTTAAATCTGAAAAGTATCTGCTGCTGCTAAGTCGCTTCAGTCGTGTCCGACTCTGTGCGACCCCATAGACGGCAGCCCACCAGGCTCCCCCGTCCCTGGCATTCTCCAGGCAAGACCACTGGAGTGGGTTGCCATTTCCTTCTCCAATGCATGAAAGTGAAAAGTGAAAGTGAAGTCTCTCAGTCGTGTCCGACTCTTGGCGACCCCATGGACTGCAGCCCACCAGGCTCCTCCGTCCAAGGGATTTTCCAGGCAAGAGTACCGGAGTGGGTTACCATTGAAAAGTATCATTCATTGACTAACTGTGACAGACTCTATTTTCTCAGACTCTACTCAGGAAAACGAAAGAATGTTATCAATTGTGGAATAAATTTGCTTCTCATTCCCTTAAGACATCTTTTTAAAGATCATTTTCCTATTCTTTTCTCAACACGTGACTGATGCAGAAGTGATATATATGTTCACTATGTGACATTTAGCCTCCCTCCCTCAAATAAACCCTTTTACTTTAAAGCAAAATAAATAATAAATGACATCCACAGAGATTTGGAAAAGACAGTCTTTTCCATCACTGAAGAAATAAGAAAAGTAGATGTTATCCAGTCATTTAGTGTTTTGGTAATGTGCAATAGCTTTGGATTTAATGACACAGCTTAATGGATGGTGCTTTAAAAGTTTTGATTGTTTAATAGTGAGCAAAGTTTTATGACTTCTCTGAAAATTAGAGTTTATATTGCATTTGTAATCAGTTCCAGTTACAACAAAGTATAGAACCAATTATAGTGATGTCCATAACGGGAAATTTAATATGTTAGTGAGTTCTTAGTTTTATAGCTACACACAGTCTAACTTTTACAATAAAATAACCTTTCATGTTCAGTTATGACTATTAATATTATAACATTAATACATTGTCCATAAACTCACTGAACACTGGAAGGACCATGTTAAGCCCCTTATATATATTAAAGTAGCATATCCTTAGAGCTGCTCACATGTTATTCCCTTACTGATGGTGACATCAAGCATGTCCTACAATTTCTCTAAGTCTCATTTTATTCCATGTGCAAAATAAGGATAATAGTAGTATCTTCATCATTGGTGATTGAAGGTCAAATATGTATTAGTAGTTGTGATATATTAAGAGCAATATTCAGCATGTATTTCACTTAAATAATAACATTTAATGTCTCCATGTGATTTTTAAGTAGAACCATTGAATTATAGTAAGGCTTTTCAAAAAATTATGTGAATATATATTTGTTGCTTTACTACTATACATTATCATCTTGAGACTGTGTCCCCAAGATAGGTTATTTGCAAAAGCTCCCCAGTAATTCCCTTCCTATATCCATGGCTTTGTAAATCCCCTCTCCCACTGACACTGGGCTTCACATGTTACTTGCTTTGGCCTGTGGGACAGTAACAAAGGTGACGCAAGCTGAGGCTTGAAAAGAACTCATGAACTGGGACTTGCCCTCCCCTGCTTCCCTGGGGAGCACTGTGACCACCAGAGGAGAATGAGCCTGGCTTAACTTGTTGGATGATAGGTGGGACACCCAAGACGGTTGGGTCGCGGTGGAGAATTCTGACAAAATATGGTCCACTGGAGAAGGGAATGGCAAACCACTTCAGTACTCCTTCCTTGAGAACCTCATGAACAGAATGAAAAGGCAAAAAGATAGGACACTGAAAGATGAACTCCCCAGGTTGGTAGGTGCCCAATATGCTCCTGGAGATCAGTGGAGAAATAACTCCAGAAAGAATGACTAGACGGGGCCTAATCAAAGACAACACTGGTCTTCCAGTTGTGAATGTGACTAGTGAAGGAAGAAAGGTCTGATGCTGTAAAGAACAATATTGCATAGGAACCTGGAATGTTAGGTCCCCGAATCAGGTAAATTGGAAGAGATCAAACAGGAGATGGCAAGAGTGCACATCGACATTTTAGGAATCAGTGAATTAAATTGGATTGGAATGGATAAATTTACCTCAGATGACCATATATCTGGTACTGTGGGCAAGAGCCCCTTAGAATAAATGGGTAGTCATCATAGTCAACAAAACAATCTGAAATGCAATACTTGGATGCAATCTTGAAAATGAAAGAATTATCTCTGTTCATTTCCAAGGCAAACCATTCAATATCAGGGTCATCCAAGTCTATGCCCTGACTAGTAATGCTGAAGAAGCTGAAGATCAATGGTTCTATGAAGACCTACAAGACCTTCTACAACTAATACCCCAAAAAGATATCCTTTTCATTATAGGGGACTGGAATGCAAAAGTAGGAAGTCAAGAGATACCAGGTGTAACAGGCAAATTTGGCCTTGGAGTACAAAATGAAGATTGTCAAGGTTAACAGAGTTTTGCCAAGAGAACGCACTGGTCATACCAAACATCCTCTTCCAACAACACAAGAGAAGACTCTACACATGGACATCACCAGATGGTCAATACCAAAATCAGATTGATTATATTCTTTGCAGCCAAAGATGGAGAAGCTCTATCAGCTCAGTTCAGTCACTCACTAGTGTCGGACTCTTTGCGACCCCATGGACTGCAGCACACCAGGCCTACCTGTCCATTCACCAACTCCTGGAGTTCACTCAAACTCATGTCCATCGAGTCAGTGATGCCATCCAACCATCTCATCTTCTGTCATTCCCTTCTCCTCCTGCCCCTAATCCCTACCAACATCAGAGTCTTTTCCAATGAGTCAAATCTTCGCATGAGGTGGCCAAAGTACTGGAGTTTCAGCTTTAGCATCAGTCCTTCCGAAGAACACCCAGGGTTGATCTCCTTTCGAATGGACTGACTGGATCTCCTTGCCATCCAAGGGACTCTCAAAAGTCTTCTCCAACACCACAGTTCAAAAGCATCAATTCTTCGGTGCTCAACTTTCTTCACGGTCCAACTCTCACATCCATACATGACCACTGGAAAAACCATAGCCTTGACTAGACAGACCTTTGTTGGCAAAGTAATGTCTCTGCTTTTGAATATGCTATCTAGGTTGGTCATAACTTTCATTCCAAGGAGTAAGTGTCTTTTAATTTCATGGATGCAATCGCCATCTGCAGTGATTTTGGAGCCAAAAAAAAAATAAAGTCAGCCACTGTTTCCCCATCTATTTCCCATGAAGTGATGGGACCAGATGTCATGATCTTAGTTTTCTGAATGTTGAGCTTTAAGCCAACTTTTCCACTTTCCTCTTTCACTTTCATCAAGAGGCTCTTTAGTTCTTCTTCACTTTCTGCCATAAGGATGGTGTCATCTGCATATCTGAGGTTATTGATATTTCTCCCAGCAATCTTGATTCCAGCTTGTGCTTCTTTCAGCTGAGCGTTTCTCATGATGTACTCTGCATATGTTAAATAAGCAGGGTGACAATATACAGCCTTGATGTACTCCTTTTCCTATTTGGAACCAGTCTGTTGTTCCATGTCCAGTTCTAATTGCTGCTTCCTGACCTGCATACAGATTTCTCAAGAGGCAGGTCAGGTGGTCTGGTATTCCCATCTCTTTCAGTATTTTCCAGTTTATTGTAATCCACACAGTCAAAGGCTTTGGCATAGTCAATAAAGCAGAAATAGATGTTTTCCTGGAACTCTCTTGCTTTTTTGATGGTCCAGCAGATGTTGGCAATTTGACCTCTGGTTCCCCTGCATTTCTAAAACTAGCTTGAACATCTGAAAGTTCATGGTTCACGTATTGCTGAAGCCTGGCTTGGAGAATTTTGAGCATTACTTTACTAGCGTGTGAGATGAGTGCAATTGTGCAGTAGTTTGAACATTTGAGAAGCTCTATACAGTCAGCAACGGAGAAGGCAATGGCAACCCACTCCAGTACTCTTGCCTGGAAAATCCCATGGAAGGAGGAGCCTGGTAGACTGCAGTCCACGGGGTTGCTAAGAGTTGGACACGACTGAGCAACTTCACTTTCACTTTTCATTTTCACGCATTGGAGAAGGAAATGGCAACCCACTCCAGTGTTCTTGCCTGGAGAATCCCAGGGACGGGGGAACTCGGTGGGCTGCCGTCTCTGGGGTTGCACAGAGTTGGACATGACTGAAGCGACTTAGCAGCAACAGCATACAGTCAGCAAAAACAAGAGTGAGAGCTGACTGTGGCTCAGATCATGAACTCCTTATTGCAAAATTCGGACTGAAATTGAAGAAAGTAGGGAAAACCAATGCCCATGAAGGTATGACCTATATCAAATCCCTTATGATTATACAGTGGAAGTGACAAATAGATTCAAGGGGTTAGATTTGTCAGAGAGAGTACCTGAAGTACTATGGAAGGAGGTTCATGACATTGTACAGGAGGCAGTGATCAAGACCATCCTGAAGAAAAAGAAATGTAAAAAGGCAAAATGGTTGTCAGAGGAGGCCTTACCAATAACTGAGAAAAGAAGAGAAGCGAAAGGCAAAGGAGAAAAGGAAACATATACCCATTTGAATGCAGAGTTCCAAAGAACAGCAAGGAGAGATAAAGCCTTCATTGGTGATCAATGTAAAGAAACAGAGGAAAACAAAGGAATGGGAGAGACTAAAGATCTCTTCAAGAAAATTAGAGATACCAAGGAATACTTCATGCAAAGATGGGCACAATAAAGGACAGAAATGGTCTGGACCTAACAGAAGCAGAAGATATTAAGAAGAGGTGTCAAGAATGCACAGAAAACTATACAAAAAAGATCTTCATGACCCAGATAATCACGATGGTGTGATCACTAACCTAGAGCCAGACATCCTGGAATGTGAAGTCAAGTGGGCCTTAGGAAGCATCACCACAAACATGGAATTTCAGTTGAGGTAGTTAAAATCCTAAAGGATGATGCTGTGAAAGTGCTGCACTCAATATGCCAACAAATTTGGAAAACTCAGCAGTGGCCACAGGACTGGAAAACATCAGTTTTCATTCCAATCCCAAAGAAAGGCAATGCCAAAGAATGTTCAAACTATCGCACAATTGCACTCATCTCACATGTTAGCAAAGTAATGCTCAAAATTCTCCAAGCCAGGCTTCAACACTATGTGAATTGTGAACCTCCAAATGTTCAAGCTGGGTTTAGAAAAGGCAGAGGAACCAGAGATCAAATTTCCAACCTCTGTTGGATCATTGAAATAAGAGAGTTCCAGAAAAATATCTACTTCTACTTTATTGACTCTGCCAGAGCCTTTGACTGTGTGGATCACAACAAACTATGGAAAATTTTTAAAGAGATGGGAATAATAGATCACCTGATCTGCCTCCTGAGAAATCTGTATGCAGGTCAAGAAGCAACAGTTAGAACTGGACATGGAACCATAGCCTGGTTCCAAATCGGGAAAGCAGTACATCAAGGCTGTATATTGTCACCCTGCTTATTTAACTTATATGCAGAGTACATCATGAGAAACACTGGGCTGGAAGAGGCACAAGCTGGAATCAAGATTGCTGGGAGAAGTATCAATAACCTCAGATATGCAGGTGACACCACCCTTATGGCAGAAAGCGAAGAGGAACTAAAAAGCCTCTTGATGAAAGTGAAAGAGGAGAGTGAAAAAGTTGGCTTAAAGCTCAACATTCAGAAAACGAAGATCATGGCATCTGGTCCCATCACTTCATGGGAAATAGATGGGGAAACAGTGGAAACAGTGTCAGACTTTATTTTTTTTGGCTCCAAAATCACTGCAGATGGTGACTGCAGCCATGAAATTAAAAGACGCTTGCTCCTTAGAAGTAAGCTATGACTAACCTAGACAGCATACTAAAAAGCAGAGACGTTACTTTGCCAACAGAATCTGTCTAGTCAAAGCCATGGTTTTTCCAGTAGTCACGTATGCATGTGAGAGCTGGACTCTAAAGAAAGCTGAACACCACAGAATTGATGCTTTTGAACTGTGGTGTTGGAGAAAACTCTTGAGAGTCCCTTGGACTGCAAGGAGATCCAGCCAGTCAATCTTAAAGGAAATCAGTCCTGAATATTCATTGAAAGGACTGATGCTGATGCTGAAACTCCAATACTTCAGTCACCTGATGTGAAGAAGTGACTCACTGAAAAAGACCCTGATGCTAGGGAATATTGAAGGCTGAAGAAGTGGACGACAGAGGATGAGATGGTTGGATGGCATCACAGACTTGATGTACATGAGTTTGAGTAAGCTCCAGGAGTTGGTGATGAACAGGGAAGCCTGGCATGCTGCAGTCCAAGGGGTAGCAAAGAGTTGGACATGACTGAGCGACTGAACTGAACTGAACTGAACTGATCTGAAGTGGGACATGACCCAGTTGTCCCTGCCAAGAGCTAGCCAACTGCCAGACATATGAATGAGATCATCAGCTGATGGCAAATATGAGTGAGTCCAGCCAATATAACCAGGGACAGAAACGCATCCAGCAGAGCTGAGCCCAAGTTGTTGACTCACAGAATTGTAAACAAGTAAAATGACAGTTTTAAGTCATTCAGTTTTGTGGTGGTTAATTAAACTGATACAGTCCTTATAGACAACACAAATAAGAATTTTAAAATTTCATGATTCAGAATGCAGTCCATATTCTAAATTTTCATTCCAAGCTAAGATTACCTACTTACTAATAAAATATTGATAATATCATTAAGTAATTCAACTAATAAACTGACAGCAGGGCTGTTTGGTTTTATACTCAGTGATAAGCCCCTTCACAGAACAACAGTAACAGATAAGCTTCGTCTTTTGTATTAACTCTCATCCAATGAATGATGGCAACTTTCATTGTTGTGTTTAAAGATTCCAAGATTATCTCCAGTTTTGACAGGGGATGGGAAGTACACACTTGTCATGCATTTGCAAGCCTTGCAATGGTTTAGATTTGCACTTGGAATATTTGTGCTCATAAAAGATATTCCATATTTACTTGCCCACTTCTCTTCAGAGATTATAGTTATGGCATATTTTTTCACTTACTGGCACCTTTTTAAGCAATTTTGTTTCAGACTGTGAAGCTGTCGTGGAAATATACTGTGTAATTATCCTCACTGGAAAGATAGACTTTGTTTTTTTTCTAGTACAGCCAAGGATGTTCTGAAGCCTGCATACTGGCTCCCCTTCCCTGCTCCCAGCAATCTAATCCTACTAGAACAGCGAGTCAGGGCACCACTGAAAGCAATGGTTATCGTCACAAGAATTAACAGGCAGGAAAAAGTTTCATCATGAAGCCTGCTGATTTGTTTGTTCACTCAGACCACATTGCCTGGGGGATGTTTGTATATGCAGCAGGATGGCTGATGTCAAGCCAAGAAAATAAGTTCAAGAGAGAACTGAAGAAATACAAAATATAGCCTGGCCCATCTACATATTTTTTTATTTTTATTGGAATATAGTTGGTTAACAATATAGTATTACTTTCTGTTGTACAGCAGAGTGTATCAGTTCAGTTCAGTTCAGTTCAGTCACTCAGTTGTGTCCTACTCTTTGTGACCCCATTAACCGCAGCACACCAGTCCTCCCTGTCCATCACCAACTGTCCCTGTCCAAACCATGGGTTTGGAGTCTACCCAAACCTATGTCCATTCAGTCGGTGATGCCATCCAACCATCTCATCCTCTGTCGTCCCTTTCTCCTCCTGCCCTCAATCTTTCCCAGCATCAGGGTCTTTTCAAATGAGTCAGCTCTTTGCATCACGTGGCCAAGGTATTGGAGTTTCATTTTCAACATCAGTCCTTCCAATGAGAACCCAGGACTGATTTCCTTTAGGATGGACTGGTTGGATCTCCTTGCAGTTCAAGGGACTCTCCTTGCAGTTCAAGGGACTCTCAAGAGTCTTCTCCAACACCACAGTTCAAAAGCATCAATTCTTTGACACTTAGCTTTCTTTATAGTCCAACTCTAACATCCAAACATGACCACTGGAAAAACCATAGCCTTGACTATACGAACCTTTGTTGACAAAGTAATGTCTCTGCTCTCTAGGTTGGTCATAACTTTCCTTGAATAAGTGTCTTTTAATTTCATGGCTGCAATCGCCATCTGCAGTGATTTTGGAGCCCAGAAAAATAAAGTCAGCCACTGTTTCCCCACCTATTTGCCATGAAGTGATGAGACCAGATGCCATGATCTTCATTTTTATAATGTTGAGCTTTAAGCCAACTTTTCCACTCTCCTCTTTCACTTTCATCAAGAGGCTCTTTAGTTCTTCTTCACTTTCTGCCATATGGGAGGTGTCATCTGCATATCTGAGGTTACTGATATTTCTCCCGGCAATCTTGATTCCAGCTTGTGTTTCTTAAAGTCCAGCATTTCTCATGATGTACTCTGCATATAAGTTAAATAAGCAGGGTGACAATATACAGCCTTGACGTACTCCTTTTCCTATTTGGAACCAGTCTGTTGTTCCATGTCCAGTTCTAACTGCTGCTTCCTGACCTGCTTACAGGTTTCTCAAGAGGCAGGTCAGGTGGTCTGTTATTCCCATCTCTTTTAGAATTTTCCACAGTTTATTGTGATCCACACAGTCAAAGGCTTTGGCATAGTCAATAAAGCAGAAATAGATGTTTTTCTGGAACTCTCTTGGTTTTTCGATGATTCAGCAGATGTTGGCAATTTGATCTCTGGTTCCTCTGCTTTTTCTAATCCAGTTTAAACATCTGGAAGTTCACGGTTCATGTATTGTTGAAGCCTGGCTTGGAGAATTTTGAGCATTACTTTACTAGCATGTGAGATGAGTGCCATTGTGAGGTAGTTTGAGCATTCTTTGTCATTGCCTTTCTTTGGGATTGGAATGAAAACTGACCTTTTCCAATCCTGTGGCCACTGCTGAGTTTTCCAAATTTGCTGGCATATTGAGTGTAGCACTTTCACAGCATCATCTTTCAGAATGTGAAATATCTCAACTGGAATTCCATAACCTCCACTAGCTTTGTTCATAGTGATGCTTCCTAAGGCCCACTTGACTTCACATTCCAGGATGTCTGGCTCTAGGTGAGTGATCACACCAGTGTATCAGTTATGTATATACAAATATCTACTCTTTTTTAGGTTATTTTCCCATATAGGTCATTACAGTGTACTGAGCAGATTCCCTGTACTATACAATAGGTCCTTATTATCAATTTTATATATAGTAGTCTGTATATGTCAATCCCAATCTCTCAATTCATCCCTCCCCCCCAACATACCCATGGTAACCATATGATTGTTTTCTACATCTGTAACTCTATTTCTGTTTTGTAAGTAAGTTCATTTGTACCATTCTTTTTAGACTCAACATATAAACAATATCATATGATATTTGGCCTTCTCTGCCTGACTTACTTCATTCCATATGACAGTCTCTAGGTCCTTTCATGTTGCTGCAAAAGGTATTATTTTGTTCTTTTTTATGGCTGAGAACGTGTGGTCACCTAATCAAGAACAAAAGAGGCAAGAATATACAATGGAGAAAAGACAGTCTCTTCAAAGTGGTGCTGGGAAAACTGGACAGCTACACATGAAATAATGAAATTAGAACACTCCCTAACACTATGCACAAAAATAAACTCAAAGAGGATTTAAAGACCTAAATGTAAGGCTGGAAGCTATAAAACTCTTAGAGGAAAACGTAGGCTGAATACTCTTAAATCACAGCAAGATCTTTTTTGACCCACCTACTAGAGTAGTGAAAATAAACAAAAATTTAAAATGTGACCTAATTAATCTCAAAACATTTTGTACAGCAAAGGAAACCATAAACAAAAGAAAAAGACAGCCCACAGAAGGGGAGAAAATATTTGCAAACAAAGAATCCAAAAAAGGATTAATCTCCAAAGTATACAAACAGCTCATGAAGGTCAGTAACAACAATTAAAAAAAAAAAACACCAAACAACCCAATCAAAAAATGGGCAGAAGACCTAAATAGACATTACTCCAAAGAAAACATACAGATGGCCAAAACGCACATGAAAAGATGCTCAGCATGACTAATTATTAGATAAATACAAATCAAAACTATAATGAAGTATCACCTCACGTGGATCAGAGAGGTTATCATCAGAAAATCTATAATAAAAAATGCTTGAGAGGGTCTGTCTCATCTACTTTGAACCTAAGTTCCTTTCCTTTTTCCCTTCATTCCAGTGTCTGTATTCTATTATTTTATTTCTATTCAGTCCATTCAGTTCAGTCACTCAGACATGTCCAATTCTTTGTGACCCCATGCATTGCAACATGCCAGGCTTCCCTGTCCATCACCAACTCCTGGAGCTAACTCAGACTCATGTGCATCGAGTAAGTGATGCCATCCAACCATCTAATCCTCTGCATCCCTTTCTCCTCCTGCCTTCAATCTTTCCCAGCATTAGGGTCTTTTCCAAGGAGCCAGTTCCTCATATCAGGTGGCCAAAATACTGCAGCTTCAACTTCAGCATCAGTCCTTCCAATGAATTTTCTGGACTGATTTCCTTTAGGATTGACTGGTTGGATCTCCTTGAGTCCAAGATTCTTCTCCAACACCACAGTTCAAAATGACCAATTCTTCGGTGCTCAGCTTTCTTTAGAGTCCAACTCTCACATCCATACATGACTACTGGAAAAACCATAGCTTTCACTAGATGGAATTTTGTTGGAAAAGTAACGTCTCTGCTTTTTAGTATGCTGTCTAGGTTGGTCATAACTTTTCTTCCAAGGAGCAAGTGTGTTTTAATATCATGACAGCAGTCACCATCTGCAGTGATTTTGGAGCCCCCAAAATAGTCTCTCACTTTTTCCATTGTTTCCCCATCTATTTGCCATGAAGTGATGGAACCGGATGCCATGATCTTAGTTTTCTGAATGTTGAGCTTGGCCAATTTTTTCACTCCCCTCTTTCACTTTCATCAAGAGGCTCTTTGGTTCTTCTTTGCTTTCTGCCATAAGGGAGGTGTCATCTGCATATCTGAGGTTATTGATATTTCTGCCAGCAATCTTGATTGCAGCTTGTGATTTATCCAGCCTGGCATGTCACATGATGTACTCTGCATATAAGTGAATAAGCAGGGTGACAATATACAGCCTTGATGTACTCCTTTTCCTATTTGGAACCAGTCTGTTTTTCCATGTCCAGTTCTAACTGTTGCTTCTTGACCTACATACAGATTTCTCAGGAGGCAGGTCAGGTGGTCTAGTATTCCCATCTCTTTCAGAATTTTCCATAGTTTGTTGTGATCCACACAGTCAAAGGCTTTGGCAGAGTCCAATAAAGTAGAACTAGATATTTTCTGAAACTCTCTAGTTATTTCAATGATCGAACAGAGGTTGGAAATTTGATCTCTGGTTCCTCTGCCTTTTCTAAACCCAGCTTGAACATTTGGAGGTTCACAATTCACATACTGTTGAAGCCTGGCTTGGAGAATTTTGAGCATTACTTTGCTAGCATGTGAGATGAGTGCAACTGTGCGGTAGTTTGAACATTCTTTGTCATTACCTTTCTTTAGGATTGGAATGAAAACTGACCTTTTCCAGTCCTGTGGCCACTGCTGATTTTCCAAATTTGCTGGCATATTGAGTGCAGCACTGTGACAGTATCATCTTTTAGGATTTGAAATACCTCAACCAGAATTCCATCACCTCCACTGGCTTTGTAGTGATGCTTCCTAAGGCCCATTTGTCTTCACATTCCAGGATGTATGGCTTTAGGTGAGTGATCACATTGTCATGATTATCTGGGTCATGAAGATCTTTGTTGTACAGTTCTTCTATGTATTCTTGCCATCTCTTAATATTTTCTGCTTCTGTTAGGTCCATACCATTTCTGTCCTTTACTGTGCCCATCTTTGCATGAAGTGTTCCGTGGTATCTCCAATTTTCTATCTCTAGTCTCTCCCATTCTTTTGTTTTCCTCTATTTCTTTAATCACCAAGGAAGGCTTTATCTCTCCTTGCTATTCTTTGGAACTCTGCATTCAAATGGGTATGTTTCCTTTTCTCCTTTGCCTTTCACTTCTCTTCTTTTCTCAGTTATTGGTAAGGCCTCCCCAGACAACCATTTTGCCTTTTTACATTTTTTTCTTCGGGATGGTCTTGATCACTGCCTCTTGTACAATGTCACAAACCTCCTTCAGGCACTCTCTCTGACAGATCTAACCCCTGGAGTCTTTTTGTCACTTCCACTGTATAGTCATAAGGGATTTGATAAAGGTCATACCTTCATGGGCTATTGGTTTTCCCTACTTTCTTCAATTTCAGTCTGAATTTTGCAATAAGGAGCTCATGATCTGAGCCACAGTCAGCTCTCACTCTTGTTTTTGCTGACTGTATAGAGCTTCTCCATCTTTGGCTGCAAAGAATATAATCAATCTGATTTCAGTATTGACCATCTGGTGATGTCCATGTGTAGAGTCTTCTCTTGTGTGGTTGGAGGAGGGTGTTTGGTATGAACAGTGCATTCTCTTGGCAAACTCTGTTAGCCTTGACATGCTTCATTTTGTACTCCAAGGCCAAATTTGCCTGTTACTCCTGGTTTCTCTTCCTACTTTTGCATTCCAGTCCCCTATAATGAAAAGGATATCTTTTTCAGTCTTGTAGGTCTTCATAGAACCATTCAACTTCAGCTTTTTCAGCATTACTGGTCAGGGCATAGACTTGGATGACCCTGATATTGAATGGTTTGCCTTGGAAATGAACAGAGATCATTCTGTCGTTTTCAAGATTGCATCCAAATATTGCATTTCAGATTGTTTTGTTGACTATGATGACTATTCCATTTCTTCTAAGGGACTCTTGCCCACAGTACTAGATATAATGGTCATCTGAGGTAAATTTACCCATTCCAGTCCATTTTAATTCAGATTCCTAAAATGTCAATGTGCACTCTTGCCATATCCCATTTGACCACTTCCAATTTACCTTGATTCACAGGACTAACATTCCAGGTTCCTATGCAATATTGTTCTTTACAGCATCGTACTTTACTTCCATCACCAGTCACATCCACAGCTGGGTGTTGTTTTCGCTTTGGCTCCATCTCTGCATTCTTTCTGGAGTTATTTCTCCACTGATCTCCAGTAGCATATTGGACACCTGCCAACCCGGGGAGTTCATCTTTCAGTGTCCTATCTTTTTGCCTTTTCATTCTGTTCATGGGGTTCTCAAGGAAAGAGTACTGAAGTGGTTTGCCCTTTCCTTTTCCAGTGGACCATTTCCTGTCAGAACTCTCTACCATGTTCCATCCATCTTGGGTGGCCCTGCATAGCATGGCTCATAGTTTCTTTGAGTTAGACAAGGCTGTGGGCCATGTGATCAGTTTGGTTAGTTTTCTGTGATTTTGGTTTTCATTCTATCTCCCCTCTGATAAATAAGCATAAGAGGCTTATGGAAGCTTCCTGATAGGAGAAACTGACTGAGGGGGAAACTGGGTCTTCTTCTGATGGATGGGACCATGCTATGTAAATATTTAGTCCAATTTTCTACTGATGGGCTGGGCTGTGTTCCCCTCCTGTGGTTTGACCTGAGGCCAAACTATGGTGGAGGTAATGAACATAATGGTGACCTCCTTCAAAAGTTCCCATGCACACACAGCTGCACCTACCTAGTGCCCCCGATCCTGCAGCAGGCCACAGCCGACCCAGGCCTCTGCCAGAGACTCCTAGACGCTCATGGGCAAGTCTGGGTCAGTCTCTTGTGGCGTCACTGCTCCTTTCTCCTGGGTCCTGGTGCACACAAGGTTTTGTTTGTGGCCTCCAAGAGTTTTTCCCCTAGTCCTGTGTAAGTTCTGGTGGCTCCATGGTGGGGTTAATGGCTACCTCCTCCAAGAGGGCTTATGCCGTACCAAGGTCTGCTGCACCCAGAGCTCCTGCCCTTGCAGCAGGCCACTGCTGACCCGTACCTTTTCAGGAGACACTCAAACACGCAAAGGCAGGTCTGGCTCAGTTTCTGTGGGGTCTCCTGGTGTGCACAAGATTTTGTTTGAGCCCTCCAAGCGTCTCTGGCGGGTATGGAGTTTGATTCTAAATGTGATTTCACCCCTCCTACCATCTTGCTGGGGGTTCTCCTTTGCCTTTGGACATGGAGTATCTTTTCTGGTACAATGCAACATTCTCCTGTTTACGGTTGTAATTTTGGAGTTCTTGCAAGAGAAGATGAGCACATGTCCTTCTACTCTGCCATCTTGTAATTGGAGAGTAGTTATTTCTATTGCTATTATTCTATTATTTGCTACTATTCCTGGGTTTAATGCCCACCCCACCAGAATATAAACATCTTGGGTAAAGATACATTGTATGAAACTTTTCCCATGCTCTCCATATTTCCAAACAATCCCCTTTCTAATAGCTTTTATATTTATTTTATCTTCATTAGGTGCCAGATAGTATGCTAAACTGCGAATAAATGAATTCATTATTATAAGTCTTAGAACAGTCTTATCTGGTGGCTGAAACAGTAAAGAATCTACCTGCAATGCATGAGACCTAAGTTCAATTGCTGGGTCCGGAAGATCCCCTGGAGTAGGAAATGGCAACTCACTCCAGTATTCTTTCCTGGAGAGTCCCATGGACAGAGGAGCCTCACAGGCTACAGTCCACGGGGTTGCAAAGAATCAGACAAGACTAAGAGACTAAGCATTCACATGCATAAGTCTTAAAATAATTCCAAGGTAGGCAACATTCCCATTTCACAGATGTAGGAACTGAGTCTTAAAGAAGTAAGGTAATTTACCCACGGTTACTCTCTAACTAGGTTACAGAATCAGTTTTGGAGCCGAGATCTTTATGACTGCCAGAACAATGTGCTTATCCACTCTGCCTCACTGCTTCTCAATGTTTGAATGCATTTCCTCTGTGTGCACAGAGTGGTAGTTGATGCCAAAGGCACAGATACAAATCTCTACATCAACATTTTAGGAGCATGATCTTCAGCACTCCCTTACCCCTGTGGGTCTCAGTTGCCTTATTCATAACATGGTTTGCACTCAGTTAAGAGAGATATGGATAATATACTCAATATAATATTATTAAAGAAGGGCTTAACAAATAAATTCTTTACACAGATGAAATCTAAATATAGGGCAAACCACCACTGACAGTGAAAGACTCCGGTCCTGCGAAAAGTGACCTAGACAGTGTATTAAAAAGCAGAGACACTTTGCCAACAAAGGTCCATATAGTCAAAGCTACGGTTTTTCCTGTGGTTGTGTATGGATGTGGGAGTTGGACCATAAAGAAGGTTGAACACAAAAGAATTGATGCTTTTGAGCGGTGGTATTGGAGAAGACTCTTGAGAGTCCCTTGGATTTCAAGGAGATTAAACCAGTCAGTCCTAAAGGAAATCAATCCTGAATATTCATTAGAAGGTCTGATGCTAAAGGTAAAACTCCAATACTTTGGCCACCTAATGGAAAGAGCTGGCTTCTTGAAAAAGACCCTCATGCTGGGAAAGATTGAAGGCAGGAGGAGAAGGGGACAACAGAGGATGAGATGGTTGGATGGCATCACTGACTCAATGGGCATGAGTTTGAGCAAACTCCAGGATATGGTAAAGGACAGGGAAGCCTGACTTGCTGCAGTCCATGGGGTTGCAAAGAGTCAGATATGACTAAGCAGAAACTGAACAGTAAAAAACCCCTATGGGGGGGGGGAGAAAAGGTGGGGGAGGGAGAGAGCATAGGAGCTCTTGAGAAAAGCTGTGATTTTTAGGACAGAGTCTCAGCCTGTCCAAGGAATGCCACAAAGAAGGAATCAGCAAACTGTCCCCTTTTCCTCCCTCACTCTGACTTCCTACCAGAACCTCCTGATTGCCAATCCCACATGAACTAGAAGGAAAGGGAGCCCCTCTGAGGTAGTCTGCTTGGGTCAGTCTCCTGGGGCAACTGGAGAAGGTTGCAGAGTGGGTCTGTAGGAACAAATGTAAAATAGTAAGTCACGTGTCAGAATAATACTAATAATACCTTCTAACAGTTTTGGGGCTTCCCGGGAGGAACTAGTGGTAAAGAACCCACCTGCCAATGCAGGAGACACTGGAGATGCAGATTCGATCCCTGGGTCAGGAAGATCTCCTGAAAAAGGAAATGGCAACCCACTCCAGTATTCTTGCCTGTAAAATCCTATGGACAGAGGAATCTGCCAGGCTACAGTCTATGGGGTCACAAAGAGTTGAACATGATTGAGTGATTGAGCACAACAGAGTTTTAGTGATGATTAAACAAGCTAATGAATATAAAACACTAGAAATAATGGCTAATATTCAATAAATATTGACTATTATTATTTTAACTCACTCATGTGCTTACCCAATAAACACTTATTGAGAACTAAAAGGAAATGGCAATCCATTCCAGTATCCTTGCCTGGAAAATCTTATGGACAGAGGAACCTGGTGGGTTGCAGTCCATGGCATTGGAAACAGTCAGACTCGACTGAGCAACTAACACTTACTTACCATGTTCTAGGCATTATAGACTTGTTCTAGGAACGTGTACAATCCAGCCATGCTCATGAAAGCAAATATAGAGTGGAAATCTCAGAAGAAACCTAAAGAAATCTAAAGCTGAAGTCCAGACATGTCTGGAAGTGAAGTGAAAGTCACTCAGTCATGTCTGACTTGCGACCCCATAGACTATACAGTCCATGGAATTCTTCAGGCAGAATACTGGAGTGGGTAGCTCTTCCCTTCTCCAGGAGATCTTCCCAACCCAGGAATCGAACCCAGGTCTCTTGCATTGCAGGCAGATTCTTTCCCAACTGAGCTATCAGGGAAGCCCCATGTCTGGAAAAGTCTGGCAAACTAATGTGGCAAAAAGTATGTTTTTGTTTTTGTTTTTTTTTAAGAGTGTTTTTCTCTCTTTCTCTCTTTCAGCAATTCAGTTTTTTTTTTTTTTAATAGGTGGCACTCTATTTAATATTATTACAAAACAGTGGCTGTATTTCCCCGTGCTATGCAATATATCTTTGCTGCTTATCCCTTTAATATTTAGACTTTTATATCTCTTAATCCTATACCCCATCTTGCCCCTCCCCTTCAGGTTCCCTTTTTCTCTAAGTGTCCTCCAAGGTCTTGTTGGACAATGGCGCATTCTGAGAGAAGTAGAAGGCCCACAGTGGCTTAATCAGTAACAAATTCTCAGCTGTCAAAAGGAAGGGCAGTGTGGAGTGCAACATGGTGTTTGCCAGATCAATTTGTCTCTTGGCTCAGCCTTTAAGAACTTTGGACTGAGTCCTGTAATGATGAAGTTGGGAAAGCTAGAAGGAAAATGAGAGTTAAAACTTCAAAGGTGCTGACAGCTCAAGGATAACTGAAACTAGAGAGGCTTCCTCCTCTGTTTTACAATCCCACCATGCTTTGGAAGTGGCAAAGGAAGAGTCTGGAAGGCCACCACGTGGGGAATGAGGAGGGGAAGCAGGGACCATATCACCCAGTTTCTCTGACAAGTGGAGTAGTGAGGAAAATGGCAGTGTTGGACCCCACAGTACCCATCTAGGTAGGACTGAAGCGGAGTAAGAGCACTGTGTGTGTGCTCAGTCATGTCCAACTCTTTGCAGCCCACGGACTGCAGCCTGCGAGGCTCCTCTGCCCATGGCGTTCTCCAGGCAAGAATCCTGCAGTGGGTTGTCATGCCCTCCTATAGTGGTTCTTCCTGACCCAGGGACTGAACCTGCATCTCTTGTATCTCCTGCATGGGTAGGTAGATTCTTTACCCCTAGCGCCACCTGGGAAGCCTGAGTAAGAGCACTACAACTGCCAAAGCTACATGGTAACAGATCAGATACCTGTGAGTTCCTACTGATGACTTCCAAGAACTCCTGGCCATACTTGGGAGATGTCAGCTACTACAAGAGTCCAGGAGAAAGAACTAGTGAAACTCAGGTTATACAAATTACAATAACATGTGGTATAAAAGTGCCAAGCATTCTAAAACATAACTGCAGAAAAAGGATCACAGAGTTTGCAAAGATGGAAGCAATGATGTTCAGTATAGAGAATCAGGGAAGGTTCCTCAATTAAGTTGACTTGGAGCTGAGAATCAAAGAACTAATATAATTTCAACATGGAAAGATAGGAATGGATGGAAACCAGAGAATGAAGAGCCTTAGGGTAGAGGGGCTTGTCTGATGAGGGGGCAGAGGAGTCAAGTAGGGTAAGTTTGGAAAAGAGCAAGCAATCTGAGTGGTTTGGCATAGATCCTAGAACACCAGCCTCGGGAATATGGTGCTTCTTCCATTAGCTATTGAAAATCACTGAAGTTTTTGAAAGGAGCTACAAACTGATGACTGCGTGCATGCTAAGTCACTTCAGTCGTGTCTGACTCTGTGTGACCCTATGGACCGTAATCTGCAAGGCTCTTCTGTTCGTGTGATCCTCCAGGCAAGAATACTCGAGTGGGTTGCCATGCTCTTCTCCAGGGGACCCTCCTGACCCAGGGATTGAGTCCATGTCTTTCGTTTCCTGCATTGGCAGGTGGATTCTTTACCACTAGGGCCACTTGGGAAGCCCATGAACTTGATGAGTATGTGGTACCAAAATAAAACCAGAAGCAAGCAAAGCAAGGGAAGTTTCTCAGAGTTTACCTTGACTGGTTGTTAATAAAAATAAATACATACACAGTGTTTTTAGGGACCAAACACTATCATTAAAAACACTGTCATCACAGCTACCATATATTGAGCTCTAGGCTCAGTGAAACATATGCTATCTCAAATAGTCTTTGCAACAGTCCTGTGGGCTAAATATTTTTATTACCATTTCACCAAGAAACTTCAAATAAAGAGAGATGTAGTCCAAACTCCCATGCATGTGAAGTCATGTTTGGACCTAAGTCATGCTCTAACCATTATAAAGCCCAAAATTCTACTGAAATACAATTGGGAAAATAAATAAATAAATAAATAAATAAACTTTTACTGAAGTAATCCTTTCAAAAGAGACCATGGACTCTGAATTTAAAAGAACTCTAATGTGCTCGAAGTAGTTTAGAAAACACAGCTCTGAAAATAATTTGCATTACTAGAGGTTGTTAAGAACAGCTCAGGAAAGCAAATGACAAGAAAACCACCACTCAAATTAGCATGATAAAGCAAATAAGCAGATAAGTAGCGTTTGTGAGAGACTGGAAGAATTGTGACCCAAGAACATTCAAGGTTCTTCTGAATGCCAGGATTGACATGATTGACCTTTCTATGCAGCCACGAGGGGCTTCCCTGGTGGCTCGGAGGTTAAAGCGTCTGCCTGCAATGCAGGAGACCTGGGTTTGATCCCTGGGCAGAAGATCCCCTGGAGAAGGAAATGGTAACCCACTGCAGTATTCTTGCCTGGAGAATCCCACGGGCAGAGGAGCCTAGTGGGCTACAGTCCACAGGGTCACAAAGAGTCCGACACGACTGAGCGACTTCACTTTCACTTTTCTATGCAGCCATGAAGGTGTAAGTGTGGATCTCCACTCACAGTGCTGAACAACAACTGTTTAAATGCTGGCCATGTCCTTAGAAATAGTTCCTACTATAGCTGTTTTATCCACAAAGCACCACAGTGCTACAGAGGCTATGGATTTTTCAAGAGCTAAATACGTGAGAAAATTTGTTGACTTTACCCATCAAAGGAAAAAATATATAGGGTACATCACATTATGTTAGTTTCATTTATCCTTAAATTTAATGGCTTTATATTGTTAAATATAGGGATCTATTGTTAGATAAGAGAGAGAGAGAAAAATAATACTAGTTAATAAATGTAGAGGAAATAATAATACTGGAAGGTCACACTCTTGTATTCACTCTGTAATCATCGATTCAGGCAAGGATTATCAACAAATGCTAAAACCATTAGGTAAAGCATTACTAATGAACAGTATATTTGCACAGTGCCAAGATCTATAGTGCGCATTACTCAGTAATTATAAAAGGGTAATGTGCACTTCGATAGTGAGAGATCCAGGGTCACCACACTTATCAAGTGGTCGAGCTTAGGACTCTGATGCTGGAACAATCTGAAATGGACCTCTCCATTACGATGCAATACAAAATTCACTACATCACTATGACAGGGGCTTACAAAAATGTTGAAACAACTCAATCAAGAATCACGACCTAACTCCCAGTTTATAAGAAATAAAGGATATGGAAGATGGAGATATATATGAAACCACACCATGAAGAAATAAATAAATCCATAAAGGAAGCATTCTAAAAGACCAGGGTCTAAAAAATCAGTGTCATAAGAGGTAAAAACGTTCTATACTAAAAGAGCAAGAGAGACATATCAAATGCAACCCTGTAACTTTACTGATATTGGCTCCAAAAAGTCAGTCACAAATGAAATGAGTATTAGATTCTATTATATAATTTACGTTAATCTTCTAAAGTATAATAAAGGAGTTATGATTATGTCAGAGATTTCTACTAAAGTACTTAGGGGTGAAGTGTTATATATCTAGCAACTTACTTTCAGATTTTTTTCAGCCAACAAAAGGGGAAAGAAAAAAATATACATATATATATATATGTGTGTATACAGAGTACAAATAGAGCAAAATATAAACAATTTTTAAATCCAGATATAGGGTATCAAGGTATAAATTTATCTGTTTTATCAGCATTTATGTGTATTAATTTTTCATAATAAAAAGTTGGAAGAAACTTCCCCTGCCTATATGGGACCCAACCAAAAATTAATATTTATAAAAACAGTATTATCTTGAAAAAATATATAGATTTGGCTATCACTTCAAAAAAGTTTCAGTGTAAGCACAGTGATTTCTAAGCAATGTAAGTTAAATAAGTTGATACTAAGCAATTTTTTAAAAAGCAATCAAAATCTTTTTCAAAACTTTACAGCAAAAAGGATACTTAATGTAGGATGTGGATATATATTAACATGTTTTATGAAGTATGAGACTGAACTTAGAAATATAAAAGTACCTGTTAGATTCTTAAAATGAATCTGGCCCAAGTTGGACTTGAACATGCAGCATTTCTTTAAATCCCTGAACATAAACCTCTCTTCATATACCTTCTGTCCTCTGGATTTACAAGTTATTAATTTAATATCTACTGCTTATTAAACATTTTTTTCCTGTGTGTTAGGGCACTGCAAGCTTACCTAAACTTGATAATACCTTCATGAATTAAGTCCTATTGTTATGCCCATTTTACAGAGAAGGGAAACTGAGGGTCTAGATATAATTCAGTAGCCTATGTTCATACAGCTAGTCCACGGAAGAGCTGCAAAACTCTGCATGCATCCACAGACTCTTCGGTAATTATGCATTGCTACTGAAAGGCAAACAGAACCAGAGTTTCTGGGGGTGGTCACTTATGAAAGTGAAAGTGTTAGTTGCTCAGTCATATCCAACTCTTTGCAACCCCATGGACTGTAGCCTGGAAGGTTCCTCTGTCCATGGGATTTCCCAGACAAGAATACTGGAGTGGATTGCCATTTCCTTCTCTAGGGGATCTCCAGGGGATCTTCCCTATCAAGGGACTGAACACGGGTCTCCTGCATTGCAAGCAGATTCCTTATTATCTGAGCCACCAGTGAAGCCTGGAAACTATTAGTTGAAACTTTCAAGTAGGGAGGAGGCTCTGTGGTCAGTTGATGAGAAAAATGAGACATTCTGGAGCTGGGATCTTTTAATTATGTCATTTGATTCACACCTTGGGATGCACCTATTCTTCACAGCAGAGAGCTGGCCCAGATCTAAAATAGCACAGAGGAAAATGCAATCCAAATTTAGAACTCTTCAAAAGCATCTCATTGTATGTGTGTCGAGGGAGAGGTTTATCTCATAAGAAATGATCAACATTCTATGAACTTAGAGCCACAAACCCATAGCATTAATCTCATGATCTTGCTTACAGTATCTAGTGAGTTCCCATAGCCTGCTGGAAAACAGAAACCAGTCTTGGCAAACTTAAGCGGAGCTGCCAGAAAGGTTGGGATCATGGAGAGAAGCACTGGCCCAGATGTCAGAACTGATGTTTCTGATGCCCTCAGTGTTAGCATTGTACCCCTGGATGCTGGAAACTTGGCTGTTGGTCACTCACTCTCATGTCACTGGACTCTCAGTTCTGCTGCAGGATCATCACTAACTGACTGGCTTTTGCCTCCTTCTCACAACAACCTCACCAGGTCTCCATTGGAGCATTTGATTGGCTAAGCTTGGGTCACATTCTCAGTTTATTTGCCAGAGAGCAGGGAGAAGGTTCATCTATTTCCATAATCTTTCCCAGTGGTGTGTGGGTGTAATTAACCAGGGTTCTCCAGAGACATAAAACCAATAGGATCCCTGTTGCTCTCACCCTGTCTGCACAGACATATATATGTATTAGGTATATGCATGCATGTACCTAAGTATGTATATACCTAAGCATGTATATACAGTTAGGCAGGGGAAGTCCCAACTTGTTCAGCCTTTTTGCTCTATTCAGGTCTTCAATCCAGTGGGGGGGCCCATCCACTTTAGGGAGAGCAGTCTGCTCTACTTGGTCTATCTCTTCAAATGTTCATCTCATCTAGAAACAGCCTCACCCAGAATAATGTTTAACCAAATGTCTGGGCACCCAATGACTAATCAGTTCAGTTCAGTTCAGTCACTCAGTCTTGTCCGAATCTTTGCGACCCCATGGACTGTAGCATGCCAGGCCTCCCTGTCCATCACCAACTTCCAGAGTTTACTCAAACTCATTTCCATTGAGTCAGTGATACCATCCAATCATCTCATCCTCTGTCTTCCCCTTCTCCTCCCACCTTCAATCTTCAGAATCATGGTCTTTTCAAATGAGTCAGTTCTTCACATCAGGTGGCCAAAGTATTGGAGTTTCAGCTTCAGCGTCAGTCCTTCCAATGAATATTCAGGACTGATTTCCTTTAGGATGGACTGGTTGGATCTCCTTGCCAACTATAAAGCCCTCTTTATAGTCTAACTCTCAAATCCATACATGACTACTGGAAAAACCACAGCTTTGACTAGATAGACCTTTTTTGGCAAAGTAATGTCTCTGCTTTTTAACATGCTGTCTGCTGCTGCTGCTGCTGCTGCTGCTGCTGCTAAGTCACTTCAGTCGTGTCCAACTCTGTGTGACCCCACAGACAGCAGCCCACCAGGCTCCTCCATCCTTGGGATTCTCCAGGCAAGAACACTGGAGTGGGTTGCCATTTCCTTTTCCAATGCATGAAAGTGAAAAGTGAAAGTGAATTTGCTCAGTTGTGTCCGACCCTCAGCAACCCCATGGACTGCAGCCTTCCAGGCTCCTCTGTCCATGGGATTTTCCAGGTAAGAGTACTGGAGTGGGGTGCCATTGCCTTCTCCGGATATGCTGTCTAGATTGGTCATAACTTTTCTTCCAAGGGGCAAGTGTCTTTTAATTTCATGGCTGCTGCTGCTGCTAAGTCACTTCAGTCATGTCCAACTCTGTGCGACCCCAGAGACGGCAGCCCACGAGGCTCCCCCGTCCCTGGGATTCTCCAGGCCAGAACACTGGAGTGGGTTGCCATGCCTTCCTACAGAGGATCTCCCCGACCTGGGGACTGAACCCAGGCCTCCCGCATTGCAGGTGGATTCTTTACCCATTGGAGCCACCAGGGAACCCCTATTTTTCTTTAATATTATCTTTTTAATAAAAAATAATAAAGACATTGTATATTAGGTGTGAAACCTAGCCTTATCTCACCTGTAAAAGCTATGGAAAAATCTGGTTCCTTATTCAAGAACAGTGATAAATCTACTGGATAGATTCAAAGTATTTCCAAATAAATTTCTTGTGATTTTGTCTCATTTGAACATCATATACACTCTGAGACGGATAGAACAAAGCCAAATGTCACTATTTTATGGATGGAGATTCAGAAAGGTTAAATGATTTGCTGAAGGTCACATCATTGATGAGCGGCAAAATTATAAGTCAGGTTTTTTGATGCCTAGTACAGTGTTATTTTTATTCCAAGTGAGACAAATAACCATGAGAGTGAAATGAATTAATATAGTGTTAAGGCTGGAAATTCCTTTCCTACTTCTGTTTACATTTACAGTTCTAAATATGGAAAATGGAAAACACAATTCCAAGTCTGTTTAAGAGTAAAGTTTCATAAATAGAACACTACTGTCTAATGTTATATATTCAGCTAAACGTTATTTTACCCAGTAAAAATTAAGAAAACCTGGATTCATCTAAAAGTAAACAGATAGACAAAAATTTTGGAGTACTAACATACATATCAAAAGCCATAAACACGATCAGCCATAAACACTGATTCAGTAATCTTGAGACTTGGCATCTGCCCTAAGATACAATGGGAGACTGACTGGTCAGAGCATAGTTAATGGTTTAATTACTGGATTATTTAAAGCTTTCAAAGCCTACCTTCAAGAGGAAAAGTCAAATATATGATACCTTGCAAAATCACTTCCACTGTGTCTGACTCTGTGAGACCCCCATGAACTGCGACCCACCAGGCTCCTTGATCCATGGGAGTTTCCAGGCAAGAATACTGGAGTGGGTTGCCATTTCCTTCTCCAGGGAATCTTCCCGACCCAGGATCGAACCCTTGTCTCCTGCCTCTCCTGCATTGCAGATGGACTCTTTACCCACTGAGCCACCTGGGAAACCCCTAAATATATGATAATAAATCCTTAAAATGAAATATTATTCTGTAATTCAAAATTTAAGGTTTTAAAACCAACTATTGACTTTGGAAATTGTTCATATGAATGTTAAGTGAAAAATGATACAAAATTGCATAGAGTATGATACACATGAGGCAGAGAAAAGTAAAGGCTAACAGTAGAGCAACAGAATCTCTTTATTCTCAGCAGGTTAAGTTATAATAACAATGTTAACAATAGCATTTCCTAGAAAAGTTAAATATGAACCTACCATTAGATGCACTCCCACTACTAGATACAATGTGCTTGTTCAACTGAGTTTTGACCAATGAACAGCTTTTGAAAAGTCAACTTAGTGGGCTGTAAGCAGCATTATTTTTTAACAGAGATCAGAGTGCATTATACATAGTAAAAGATAGCACTGTCACGTAAATTTTTGTTTCAGGTACATACATGTGTATGTTTCAAGGTTGTGATGTAAAACATGTTAGTTATTTTTGGTCATGATTAAGAGTTTGAAAGTCATTGATTGTTCTAGAGAATCTCTAGGACATAATGTCCCAAGAAAGGAATCTTACCAAGACTAGTAGAGTATGCTCATAATGACTGGAAACAAACCTCAATGTGCATTAACAGTAGAACAGATTATAGATTATTTAGCATACCTGACCCCTTAAGAGCCAACAGAGGCAGTCATTGTAACAACAAGAAAACGCCCCCATACATATGTAAATGCCATGCCCCAACTGGAAGGTGTTACCATTCCCTGTTGACAACTTCTGGCTAAGGCTTTGCAAGCACTTGTTGAATAAACAAACTAATACAAAAATAAATAAAATACCTGAGCCTGTGCGGGTAAGAAAGGTGAATGGGATTTGATTAGGCTCAGTTCAGTTTAGTTCAGTCACTCAGTCATGTCTGACTCTTTACAACCCCATGGACTATAGCATGTCAGGCCTCCCTGTCCATCACCAACTCCCAAAGCTTGCTCAAAATCATGTCTATTGAGTCGGTGATGCCATCCAACCATCTCATCCTCTGTCGTCTCCTTCTCCTTCTGCCTTCAACCTTTCCCAGCATCACAGTCTTTTCAAATGAATCAGCTCTTCGCGTCAGGAGGCCAAAGTATTGGAGTTTCAGCTTCAGCATCAGTCCTTCCAATGAATATTCAGGACTGATTTCCTTTAGGATGGACTGGTTGGATCTCCTTGCAGTCCAAGGGACTCTCAAGAGCCTTCTCCAACACTACAGTTCAAAAGCATCAATTCTTTGGCGCTCAGCTTTCCTTATAGTCCAACTCTCATATCCATACATGACTACTGGAAAAACCATGGCTTTGACTAGACACACTTTTGTTGGCAAAGTAATGTCTCTGCTTTTTAATACACTGTTTACGTTTTTCATAGCTTTTCTTGCAAGGAGCAAGTCTTTTAATTTCATGGCTGCAGTCACCATATGCAGTGATTGTGGAGCCTAAGAAAATAAAATCTTAATTGGATTAGGCTATCAAGATTGCCAGGAGAAATATCAATAACCTCAGATATGCAGATGACACCACCCTGATGGCAGAAAGTGAAGAGGAACTAAAAAGCCTCTTGATGAAAGTGAAAGAGGAGAGTGAAAAAGTTGGCTTAAAGCTCAACATTCAGAAAACGAAGATCATGGCATCTGATCCCATCACTTCATGGGAAATAGATGGGGAAACTGGAAACAGTGTTAGACTTTATTTTGGGGGGCTCCAAAATCACTGCAGATGGTGATTGCAGCCATAAAATTAAAAGACGCTTACTCCTTGGAAGAAAAATTATGACCAACCTAGATAGCATGTTAAAAAGCAGAGACATTAGTTTGCCAACTAAGGTCCGTCTAGTCAAGGCTATGGTTTTTCCAGTAGTCATGTATGGATGTGAGAGTTGGACTGTGAAGAAGGTTGAGCACTGAAGAATTGATGCTTTTGAACTGTGGTGTTGGAGAAGACTCTTGAGAGTCCTTTGGATTGCAAGAAGATCCAACCAGTCCATTCTGAAGGAGATCAGCCCTGGGCTTTCTTTGGAAGGAATGATGCTAAAGCTGAAGCTCCAGTACTTTGGCCACCTCATGTGAAGAGTTGACTCATTGGAAAACACTCTGATGCTGGGAGGGACTGGGGGCAGGAGGAGAAGGGGACGACAGAGGATGAGATGGCTGGATGGCCTCACGGACTCGATGGATGTGAGTCTGACTGAACTCTGGGAGATGGTGATGGACAGGGAAGCCTGGCGTGCTGCAATTCATGGGGTTGCGAAGAGTTGGACACGACTGAGAGACTGAACTGAACTGAACTGAAAGGGTAATAAAAGCCTGAGTTTCATGATGAAAGTTAGAGCATTATTTACTTAATTCCTTAAATGTTTTTTTATTCACCTATCTTTCCAGTTACTATTTAGATAATATTTGTTTGGTATTTACTATGGATTAAGCTCTTGTGTGCATGCATGCTAAGTCACTGCAGTCCTGTCCAACTCTTTGCAACTCTAAGGATCACAGCCCTCCAAGCTCCTCTGTCCATGGGATTCTCCAGGCAAAAATACTGGAGTAGGTTGCCATGCCCTCCTGTAGGGAATCTTCCCCACCCAAGGATAGAACCTGCTTATGTCTCTTGAATTGGAAGGATTCTTTACCACTAGTACCACCTGGGAAACTCTTCTTAAGTGCTGATAAACTGAATAGACAAGGTTCTTAGCCTCAAGGAGCTTACATTCTGCATGAGAGTCCATTAACCAAGGAGCAAATAAATGAGAGGATGTTCTGCTTCTGTGCAATATTAAACAGTGCTCTTCACAGATTATTCCATCTCTATCCTCTCTTAAACTTCCCAGTTGCTCCTTTGGAGGCAAAAACTAAAGGACCTCTTTCCCAGGGTCTATAGGAATGTGTGTGGGTCAAGAAGCAACAGTTAAGACTGGACATGGAACAACTGGCTGATTTAAAATTGGGAAAGGAGTATGATAAGGCTGTACTCCTTGTTCATCCTGCTTATTTAACTTACATGCAGAGTACATTCTGTGGAATGCCAGGCTGGATGAATCACAAGCTGGAATCAAGATTGTCAGGAGAAATACAAACAACCTCAAATATGTAGATAATACCATTTAATGGGAGAAAATGAAGAGGAACTAAACAGCCTCTTGATGATGGTTAAAGAGGAGAGTGAAAAAGCTGGCTTAAAACTCCACATTCAGAAAACTAAGATCATGGCATTCTGTCCCATCACTTCATGGCAAATAGAGGGGGGTGGAGGGATGGAAACAGTGACAGACTGCTTTCTTGGGCTCCAAAATCACTGCAGATGGTGACTGCAGCCATGAAATTAAAAGACGCTTGCTCCTTGGAAATTAAAAGACATTTGCTCCTTGGAAAGAAAGCTGCAAACCTAGATAGTGTATTAAAAAGCAGAGACACCACTTTGCCAAAGGTCTGTATAATCAAAACTATGGTTTTTCCAATAGGCATGTACACATGTGAGAGTTGGAACATAAAGAAAGCTGAGCATCAAAGAATTGATACTTTGAATTGTGGTGCTGGACTTTAGACTCCCTTCGACTGTAAGAAGGACCAGTCAATCTTAAAGGAAATAAACTCTCAATATTCACTGGAAGGACTGATGCTGAAGCTGAAATTTCAATATTTGGCCACCTGATACAAAGAGTCAACTCACTGGAAAAGACCCTGATGCCGGGAAGACTGAAGGCAAAAGAAGGGGGCTGCAGAGGATGAGATGGTTAGATAACATCACCGACTCAGTGGCCTGAATTTGACCAAACTCTGGGAGACAGTGGAGGACAGAGGAGCCTGATGTACTGCAGTCCATGGGGTCGCAAGTAGTCAGACGTTATTAGCAACTGAACAACAACAGAAATGAACAGAAACTTAGGCTCCTCAAATTCCATCAATGCCTATCAACAGTAAACTAGCATGGATTCAGAAATACCACATCTGTAATTTGGGATGGCTAAATTGTTACATATATGTACTAAAGAAATAAACTCAGGGACAATCATTCACAACCCTCGACATGACCTGGTAGTCATCTTACATTATCTGACTAAGTTTTAATGAAGAAGCAATGTGAATAAGGCAAATATAACACGTGAGATGCGTTTTAAAACTCTACCCGCTCCAAAGAGATCTCTTTAACTGGTCTCCTCTTAATACACACAATTCAATGTTGGTGTTTTGTTATTCAAGTAATTATAAAGCAACAGAAGAAAGAGCTTATCGTATTGAATATTGTCATAAGCTGTTGTAGAAGTATCAACAATTTATTTCAGTGAGGAAGTATGAACACATACTTGTAGTTTATGAAAGTTCACACTACTTCCAGATCTATTGGATAGTAAACAAGTCTTTCACTGAGCTCCTACATGTACTGGGCTCCTATTTCTTGAGTAACAAAGGGCACAAAATTCTGAACTCAGTATTTTCAGATTCTATACCTGAGGCTAGACTAGTTAAGTGTCTATGCAAACTTCTGGCTCAAAGGTCTAAAACCAGAAGTCACTAGAAATGAAATAGTTCTTATCTAGTATTTAAGTTTTCTTATTTATATAACTGTTCATCCATATGAGGTAAAACCTGCTAGTTTATGAACAGTTGATTAAAAAAAATAAAACTCAAAATAATTTTTCTTTTTAAAGAGAGAAATTTGTGAAAAGTCTATAAGTAAATTTGGCTTCAGGCTTGACTAAATTCAGGGACACAGATGATGACCTCAGATTCATGTCTGATATATCAGCTTTGTTGGCTTATTTCTTAGGCTCCATATGGTTAGCAAGACGGCTGCCCCCAGTGAGGTTTCTTGTATTTTCATACCAAATGAAAGTTATGGACTTGACTCTCACTGGTCCACATTGTGTCACATGCCAGATGAATACCATTTTTGATTGGTCAGTGTCCATCTCTGGAATCAGGAAAAGATGCAAATCTAGTTGAAGCACTGATAGTGGCCAATACCTGGCCCGATTAGCGTGAAATAAAAGAAAGGAAAACATATACTGCATAGCCGAAAATGCAGGTCAGGAAGCAACAGTTAACTGGACATGGAACAACAGACTGGTTCCAAATAGGAAAAGGAGTGTATCAAGGCTGTATATTGTCACCCTGCTTATTTAACTTATATGCAGAATACATCATGAGAAATGCTGGGCTGGAAGAAGCACAAGCTGGAATCAAGATTGCCGGGAGAAATATCAATAACCTCAGATATGCAGATGACACCACC
The DNA here is from genome assembly GCF_014754425.2 of Oryx dammah. Lineage (NCBI taxonomy): Eukaryota > Metazoa > Chordata > Mammalia > Artiodactyla > Bovidae > Oryx > Oryx dammah. The sequence goes on from NW_024070198.1 coordinate 7,896,928, forward strand.
CTTATGGCAGAAAGTGAAGAGGAACTAAAAAGCCTCTTGATGAAAGTGAAAGAGGAGAGTGAAAAAGTTGGCTTAAAGCTCAACATTCAGAAAACGAAGATCATGGCATCCCGTCCCATCACTTCATGTGAAATAGATGGGGAAGCAGTGGAAACAGTGTCAGACTTTATTTTTGGGGGGCTCCAAAATCACTGTAGATGGTGATTGCAGCCATAAAATTAAAAGACGCTTACTCCTTGGAAGAAAAATTATGACCAACCTAGATAGCATGTTAAAAAGCAGAGACATTACTTTGCTAACAAAGGTTTGTCTAGTTAAGGCTATGGTTTTTCCAGTGGTCATGTATGGATGTGAGAGTTGGACTGTGAAGAAAGCTGAGCACCGAAGAATTGATTCTTTTGAACTGTGGTGTTGGAGAAGACTCTTGAGAGTCCTTTGGACTCCAAGGAGATCCAACCAGTCCATTCTAAAGGAGATCAGTCCTGGGTGTTCTTTGGAAGGAATGATGCTAAAGCTGAAACTCCAGTACTTTGGCCACCTCATGTGAAGAGTTGACTCATTGGAAAAGACTCTGATGCTGGGAGGGATTGGGGGCAGGAGGAGAAGAGGACGACAGAAGATGACATGGCTGGATGGCATCAGTGACTCAACGGACGTGAGTTTGAGTGAACTCTGGGAGTTGGTGATGGACAGGGAGGCCTGGTGTGCTACAACTCATGGGGTCGCAAAGAGTCGGACACGACTGGGCGACTGAACTGAACTGAACTGATAGCCAAAAAAGAGCAGATGTTCAGCACATATGATTAGCTTATATCTCCTGGAAATAGATAAGAATTTCCATTTGTAAATGGAGTGCTGCTGCAGAAAGACCTGTCGCTTAGAAGTCAAAATTTCTTAGTTCTAATGTTAGCTCAGCTGATTTTAGCTGCATGACACAGTTCTTATAAGAAGTAAATGAGTATTGAGTCAAAGTGTTTCATTAACATTTGAGTAATACTTTATAAATACTATCATTATTGTCCAAGAGGCTGAGAATGTATCCTTTGGGAAAGTATTTTTAACTATCTGAATTGCATCAAAGCAACTCCAGTCAAATAGTACATGAACATAACGAGCGTTTGTGGCCGATCGTTTATGTTTCCTATCTTTACCCACTTTTATTTAAGAAATTCACTCTCCTCAATAGTGCCGTGTTCTTCTTCACTAAGCCGTGATGGCACTGTAATGTAGTTGCTCTGCCCTTAGAACCTTGTTTTCTGATCCAACCAGTGGAAAAGACTCAAGAAAGAGCACTCTTGTTAACTACCTTATGGCGGCTCAGTTGGTAAAGAATCTGCCTGCAATGCAGGAGAAGCAGGTCCAATTCCTGGATTAGGAAGATCCCCTGGAGAAGGAAACGGCACCCCACTCCAGTATTCTTGCCTGGGAAATCCCATGGACAGAGAAGCCTGGTGGGTTACAGTCCATGGGGTCGCAGAGAGTCATACACAACTTAGCGACTAAACCACCGTCACCTAAAAAGAAACACTCATCACTTCTGCTTCCTGGCCAAAGCCAGGTACACATTTGTCTGCGATTCAAGCACTAGGAAATATAGTCCTTAGATGGGGAACCGTTTCAGAGGGCCAACACGATTCCGTGGAAAGGGGAACATGCGGTTTACCCTGCCTACCATGCTGACTGAGACAGCAGTCAACATGGAGAAATCAGTTTCGAGCGAAAGGGAAGGAAAGGAAAATTCTTTAGGTCAGGAAAGTCCTATCTTAGTTTCTTGGGGCTGGTGTAAGAAACAGTTATGAACTTTGGTGGCTAACGAAAACCAGAAATTTATTTTCTCCAAGTTTTAGAGCCCAGAAATCTAGAATAAGGTGTCAGTAGTGCTGAAGGCTCTAGGGAGAATTCTTCTTACTTCTTTCAGCTTTCGGGGGCTCCAAGCATTCTCTGGCTTGGGGTCAATGTCTGGCTTCATTGCCACGTGGCCATTGTCTTTATGATACCTTCCATTCTTCTTTGTGTGTCCTCTCTTTTAAAGATACTTGCTTAGGGTCTACCCTAACCCAAGATGATCTCATCTCAAGGTTCTTCATTTTTATGCCTTCCAAGACATTTGTCTAAATAAACTTATATGCTTAGATCCTCAGTGAACATATCTTTTTTATTTGTGGATGGGGGATGGAGGCATAAGGTGGAGGTCACTATTCAAACGACTACATATTTTTGTGGGCCTCAGGCTGATTTAAGTTTATTTGCGTATTTTCCACCTTGGCTAAATAGGATGAAATCATATATTTCACGTAACTGAGATGATACAAAACTAGTTCTTCACATTGAAAGGTGGAATCATTTTATATGAGCAATAGACAATTTGTATATGAAAATTAACAGCCATCAATACTGTTTATTCTGGCTTTTATTAACTTATTATATCTGTTTACTTATATATGGTGGGCAGTGGCATAATATGCAAAGGAATGAGACAAATCCAGGTTCAGACACAAGCTCAGACACCTATCAGATGTGAAATTTTGGAAAAATTATTTAACCTTTCTAAGTCTCAGCTTTCTCATCCATCAAATGGAGAAACAAATGTATTTCACACAAGTTTTTCATTACAAGAGATAGAAAAAAATGTATTACCAAGAAATACTTTTACCTCATATAATGTGATGCTCAAAGGTAAGGCCAGCTGAAGATATGGCAGGTAGAATGGTTTGCTGCTTATCCCGTTTCCATGTTTTTAGCTTCACTTTTCTCTGCCATCCTCGGCATCACTTTCAATCTAACACTGGTTCATATGGCCAAAGAAGGCTGCAGCAGTTGCCATCCACATCCAGACATGACAACACTCAGAGGATAAAGAATTTCTCTTCCAGTAAAAATGTTTAATGAGGAAGGAAACCTTTTGAATAACCCATTGAGCAGTGTTTCACTCATGTCCCATTGGCTGAATTGCATCACATCCCTACTGGCCCACCTTGGCAAGATGATTGCAATAACCATGAATGGCTTAGAATTATCTAGTGCAGAAGAGAAGTCAACTAATGACTAATACAACTATTTACTCTTTATGTCTCAGTACATAGCTAAGGAATAAATGTATATTCACCTAGCATAATTTTTGGCCCTTAGGAGGCATTGACATCACAGTGGCCTATATCTACTACTAAAGAAATTTAGTAAATAATAATATCGCCAAACAGAAAACTCATCCCCAGATAGGTTCATTGGTGTTTTACCAAACATTTAAGAAAGAAATTATACCAATTCTTTAATTTTCTTCAGAAGATAGGCACAGAGGAAATATTTTCTAAATCATTCTATGAGATCAGCATCACTTTAACACTAAAGCAAAAAGACATTTACAAGAAAACTACAGAGCAGTATTTCATGAGTACAGATACAAATATTCTTAATAAAGTATTAGCAAATCAAATCCAACAATGTATAAAAAGAATTATACACTCTGACCAACTGGGATTTCTCACGTATGGTTCAATACTGAAAATCAAATAATATAATATACCTCATTAACCAGCTGAAGAAAAAGATTCATGCAATCATATCAATACATGCAGAAAAAAGCATTTAACAAAATCCAACACCCATTCATTACCAATAAAGTTGACAAGGAACATCTACAAATGTATCTACAAACTGATTCTAAAGTTTCTTGCAAAAGACCCAGAATTGAAGGAGAACAAAAGCTGAAGGACTGACACACTCCCCAACTTCCATACTGGCTGCAAAACTACAGTAATGGGGACAGTGTGCCTTGGTGAAAGAATAGACAAATCAATAACGAAGAATAGAGAGACTAGAATCAGACCCACATAAATATCATCAACTGATCTTTGACCAAAAAAAAAAAGAAAGAAAGAAAGCAAACAATGCAACGGAGGAAAGATAGAGTTTTTAATAAATGGTGCTGGAGTAACTGGTCATGAAAAAAAATCAATCTAGAAGAGACTGGATATATACCCTTCACAAGAATTAATTTGAAGTGGATCATACAAAGTGAAAGTGTTAGTCACTCAGTCATGTCCAGCTCTTTGTGACCCCATGGACTATAGCCCACCAGGCTCCTCTGTCCATGGAATTCTCCAGGCAAGGACACTGGAGTGGATTGCCATGCTCTTCTCCAGGGGCTCTTCCTGACCCTAAATGCAAAATGCAAATATATAAAGTTAACAGAAGATAACATAGAAGAAAATCTAGATGACCTTAGGTATTTCAGTGAATTTGGATACAACACCAGTGGTGTGATCCAGGAAAGAAATGATGAGTTGGGATTCAGTGAAATTAAAACTTATGCTCTATATATAAAAGACAATGTCAAGAGAATGAGAAGATAAGCCACAGATTAGAAGAAAATGCTTTCATATGGCACATCTGGTAAAAGGCTGTTATCCAAAATATTCAAAAAGTTCTTAAAACTCATCAGTAAGAACAACCTGATTTTTAAAATGGCAAAAGACCTAAAAAGGCATCTCACCAAAAAGATATATAGATGACCAGTGTGCATATGAAAAGATGTTTAACATCATAAGGAAATGCATATTAAAACAACAATGAAACATCTATTAAAATGGCTAGACAACACCAAATATTGGCAAGAATGTGGAGGAACAGGAACTTTCATCCATTGCTGGTGGAATGCAAATGATACAATCACTTCACAAGACAGTTGGTAATTTCTTACAAAACTACATGTACACTTACCATGTGACCCAGCAATGGCCCTCGTTGATTATTTACTCAAGTGAACTCAAGACTTATATTCACACAAAACCCTGCACATGTATATATATAGTCACTTTATTCATGATTGCCAAAACTTAGAAGCACCCAAGATGTTCTGTAGTAGGTGAATGGATAAATAAACTTTGCTACATTCAGACAATGGGATATTATATGGTACTAAAAAAAAAATAACAAAACCGAACTATTAAGTTATGAAAAGACATGGAAGAGACCTAAACGTATATTATTTAAGTGAAACAAGCCAAATTGAAAAGACTATATGTTATTTGATTCCAGCTGTATGATGTTGTGGCAAAGGCAAAACTATGAAGACAGTAAAACAAGGTTGCCCAGGGTATGAGGATAGGAAAAGATGAATAGGCAGAGCACATATGATTTTTAGGGCAGTGAAACTATTCTGCAGCACACTACAATGATGGATACATATCATTATACATTTGCCAAAACCCATAGAATTTACAACTGCAAGCATGAACTTTACTGTAAACTACGGAGTTTAGGTAATAATGATAGGTCAGCATGGGCTTACTCACTATAGGGAGCACACCACTGTGATCCTCGATTTCCATAAAGGTGGAGGTTATGGGGGATGGACAGAAAATATAGATGGGAGCCTCTATACCTTCCGTTCAGTTTTGCTGTGACCTAAAACTGCTCTAAATATAAATGCATTATTTTTTTAAACCACAACAAATTGGAGCATATGACATACACAAATTTTAAATAGACAAGATATGCAATATTTATTCAGCCCCTGTTCACTGCCCAAATATACATTTCCTTTAAGTTCCATCACAACATTAACCTCTCTGTAAATTTCTTAATTCTCCCTTCCTATGTGGATCTTCTCCTGCATCTAAAACGTTATATCTACAACCCTCAGTAAAGAGATGTCCTCAAAATAACTACTATTATTTTATGTGTTCACATGTGAATGCCTTAACCCACCCTTAAAAACTGTAAGCTGTTCTTTAAAAAACTGGGTCATATTTTCTACATTGTTTTTTCTTTTGTTTAGCACCTTTCAGTTCACTTCAGTCACTCAGTTGTGTCTGACTCTTTGCAACCCCATGGATTGCAGCACATCAGGCCTCCCTGTCCATCACCAACTCCCGAAGTTTACCAAACTCATGTCCATTGAGTCAGTGATGCCATCCAATCATTTCCTTCATCTTCTGTCGTCCCGTTCTCTGCCCACCTTCAATCTTTCCCAGCATCAGGGTCTTTTCAAATGAGTCATCTCTTTACATCAGGTGGCCAGAGTATTGGAGTTTCAGCTGCCACATCAGTCCTTCCAGTGAATACCCAGGACTGATGTCTTTTAGGATGGACTGGTTGGATCTCCTTATAGTCCAAGGGACTCTCAAGAGTCTTCTCCAACACCATTGTTCAAAAGCATCAGTTCTTTGGTACTCAGCTTTCTTTATAATCCAACTCTCACATCCATACATGACCACTGGAAAAACCATAGCCTTGACGAGACACGCCTTTGTTGGCAAAGTTATGCCTCTGCTTTTTAATATGCTGTCTAGGTTGGTCATAACTTTCCTTCCAAGGACTAAGCATCTTTTAATTTCATGGCTGCAATGACCTTCTGCAGTGATTTTGGACACAAAAAATAAAGTCTCTCACTGTTTCCATTTTTTCCCCATCTATTTGCCATGAAGTGATAGGACCAGATGTCATGATCTTAGTTTTCTGAATGTTGAGCTTTAAGCCAACTTTTTCAGTCTCCTCTTTCACTTTCATCAAAAGGCTCTTTAGTTCTTCACTTTCTGCCATTAAGGTTGTGTCATCTGTATATCTGAGGTTATTGATATTTCTCCCTGCAATCTTGATTCCAGCTTGTGCTTCATCCAGCCCAGTGTTTCTCATGATGTACTCTGCATATAAATTAAATAAGCAGGGTGACAAAATATAGCCTTGACGTACTCCTTTTCCTATTTGAAACCAGTCTGTTGTTCCATGTCCAGTTCTAACTGTTGCTTCTTGACCTGCATATAGGTTTCTCAAGAGGCAGGTCAGGTGTCTGATATTCCCATCTCTTTCAGAATTTTCCACAGTTTGTTGTGGTCCACACAGTCAAAGGCTTTGGCAGAGTCAATAAAGCAGAAACATATGTTTTCCTGGAACTCTTTTGCTCTTTCAATGATACAACAGATGTTGGAAATTTGATCTCTGGTTCCTTTGCCTTTTCTAAAACCAGCTTGAACATCTGGAAGTTCACAGTTCATGTACTGTTGAGGTCTGGCTTGGAGAATTTTGAGCATTACTTGACTAGCATGTGAGATGAGTGCAATTGTGCAGTAGTTTGAGCATTCTTTGGCATTGCCTTTCTTTGAGATTGGAATGAAAACTGATGTTTTCCAGTCCTGTGGCCACTGCTGAGTTTTCCAAATTTGCTGGCATATTGAGTGCAGCACTTTCACAGCATCATCCTTTAGGAGTTTAAGTACTTCAACTGAAATTCCATCACCTCCACTGGCTTTGTTTGTGGTGATGCTTCCTAAGGCCCACTTGACTTCACATTCCAGGATGTCTGGCTCTAGGTGAGTGATCACACCATCGTGATTACCTGGGTCATGAAGATCTTTTTTGTATAGGTTTCTGTGCATTCTTGCCACCTCTTCTTAATATCTTCTGCTTCTGTTAGGTCCATACCATTTCTGTCTTTTATTGTGCCCATCTTTGCATGAAGTGTTCCTTGGTATCTTTAATTTTCTTGAAGAGATCACTAGTCTTTCCATTCTATTGTTTTCCTCTATTTCTTTGCTTGATCACTGAGAAAGGCTTACTTTTATCTCTCCTTGCTATTCTTTGGAACTCTGCATTCAAATGGGTATATCTTTTCTTTTCTCCTTTGCTTTTTGCTTCTCTTCTTTTCACATCTATTTGTATTAGCACCTTTATGTTTCCTCAGTACACAAAGAAATAGTAATCAATGCCACTGAAAAATTCTTTAAAAGACAGTATAACTAAATCATTTGAACTCACTGGTGAGAGTAAACTTCCCTTTGGAAATAATGATGTCAGATCTAAATTAAATCTTTCAATTCCTCACTATGAGCAGCCTAAATAACACAGCACCAGTGTGTTTTTGATAGTTCAGTGCTTACATAAATATTAACACACGGAATTTAAGTACAAGGCTTTGACCCCATATCTTATTTTCTAGGCCACTTAATCAGTGAGATAGATTAAGTTTCTAGGAGAAGCACACAGCTGTTGGGTGCCACAAATATATTAAGCCACGAAAGTCTATTTGAAGGCAACATTTCTGAAAAAGGCTCACCACCTCATCTGTGATAAGTCTTAGAGCCTTTCACTCATTATAATTAGGTTCAACAGCCAGATAAAACTATTGCATCTAAGCCTGACAACTGAAGGTCATGTTCAAAGTGTGAGGGAGGACATAACAGAAGGGATGAGATGGAGTTTCTATAAAAACTTTCTCTTACCCTTTAGTGTTTTATCACACATAATCCATAGTTGAGGGCTGGTTATTTGTTTCAGTCCCACAGATGCAAAAAAAAAAAAAAAAAAACAAAAACAGCCGCAGGCTAGAAGAGTCTCACATTAGGGAAAAAATAGCATTCAGAAATTTTAAAAATGTACATTTTGGGACAAAGCAGTCTACAGATTCAATGCAATTGTTATCAAAATTCCAATAGTATGTTTCCCATAAATAGAACAAACAATCTTAAAATTTGCATGGAACCACCAAAACAATCCTGAATAGCCAAAACAAACTTGATAAAGAACGATGCAGGAGGCATCACACTCCCTGATCTCAAACTAAGTTCAAAGTTACAGCAATCAAAATGGTACGGTATTGGCACTGTTGTTCACTCACCCAGTCATTTCCAACTCTTTGCGACCCCACAGATGCAACACGCCAGGCTTCCCTGTCCTTCATCATCTCCTGAAGTGTGCCCAAGTTCATGTCCATTGTATTGGTGATGCCATTTAGCCATTTCATCTTTTGAGGCAATCTTCTCCTTTTGCCCTCAATCTTTACTAGCATCAGGGACTTTTCCAATGAGTCAGCTGTTTGCATCAGATGACCAAAATACTGAAGGTTCAGCTTCAGCATCAGTCCTTACAATGAGTATTCAGGGTTGATTTCCCTTAAGATTAACTGGTTTGATCTTGCTGTCCAAGGGACTCTCTGGAGTCTTCTCCAGCATCACATTTCAGAGGCATCAATTCTTTGCCGCTCTGTTTCCTTTACAGTCCAGCTCTCACAACCATATGTGACCACTACGAAGACCACAGCCTTGACTATTATGGACCTTTGTCAACAGAGTAATGTCTCTGCTTTTCAACACACTGTCTAGGTTTGTCATAGCTTTCCTGCCAAGAAGCAATCCTCTTCTGATTTCATGGCTGCAGTCACCATCCAAGGTGATTTTAGAGCCCAAGAAGAATAAATCTGTTACTACTTCCATCTTTTCCCCTTCTGTTTACCATGAAGTAATGGGGCTAGATGCCACGATCTTAGTTATTTTGATATTTAATTTTAAGCCAACTCTTTCACTCTTCTCCTTCACCCTCATCAAGAGGCTCTTTTATTTCTGCCATTAGACTAGTATCATCTGCATATCAGAGGTTGTTTGATGTTTCTCCTGCCTTGTGGCTCAGATGGTATTGGCATAAAAATAGATAAATCAATGGAACATAATAGAGAGTATAGAAACAAAGCCCACACATATATGGTCAACTCATTTATGACAAAGGAGCCAAGAATATATATTGGGGAAAGGACAGTCTCTTCAATAAATGTTGAAAAAACTAGACAGCCATAGGCAAGAGAATAAAACTGGACCGCTGTCTTCTATCATTGGACAAGGAAATGGCAGTCTACTCCAGAGTTCTTGCCTGGAAAATCCCATGGACAGAGGAGCCTGGCAGGCTACAGTTCTTGGGATTGCAAAGAGTCAGAAAGGACTTAGCAACTGAGCATGCATGTCTTATACTATACACAAAAATTAGTTCAAAATGGATTGAGTACTTGAAGGTAAGACCCGAAACCAAAAAACTCCTAAGTGATGAACTCCTTGAGAATGGTGTTGGTAATGATACTTTTGGACCTGACTCCGAAGGCAAAGGCAACAAAAGAAAATACAAACAAGTGTCTACCTCAAACTAAAGAAGCTTCTGCACAGCAAAGGAAACCATCAACAAAACGAAAAAGGAAACCCACCAAATGGGAGCCCTTGATATTTCATTCCCACATTTCAAGGGAATCTGGGTCTTCACAAACCTTCTTAACTTATACGATAATCTGAACATCTAACCAACGCATATTATGCGTAGTTCAATGGTGAGTTAGTCATCTGCTTTTGGACTGCCCTGTTTCCTCCATGGGCACCTGACTTTTGATTGATACAGGGGTCATAGCATCTCCTAACCAAACAGACATAGAACTAATTCTCTCACTCTTATTCTCCACTCTCCAGCATCCTACCTGCGTGCCTGGTAAAGGGGTAGCATAACAATGCCAAGGAACACACCACATTTGATAAACAATAAATTCAAAGTTCCTTGGGAAATTCAAGTACAGCTTCATTTTTCTCTGAATATAATCCTATTGAGTCAAAAGTAAAATTGTTACATGAAAAATTGCTGCATTATTGTATCATAAGTTAAACTACAAATATAAATGTAGTCCTATGAAACCCACCCAAACAGAATGCCCTTCCTTCCCTCGAAGTTTGGGTGGAAGGAAGCGATCACAGTAGCCTCTTAAGAGAGCTTGTTTAAACATAAAGGGATAAGAGAAAGATGATTGTTTCTGAGGGAGGCAGTCATTCTCAGGCAGGTGAGAAACTATTAATTCAAAGAGACTATGTCTTTAAAAGTCTCTAACATAATAGCGTAGGTAATATCTATTTCTCCTTTAAATTTTTATTTTGACATAATTTCAGACAAAGCAAAATACTGCAAGAATAGGACAAAAATTTCTACACATCATTTTATCCTTTACTCAGAAAAACTAGACATAAACATTTTACTCTGTTTATCCTTCTCTTTCCCCAACCCTCTCTGTGTGCACGCAGATACATACACTTTCCCTTTCTGCATTCAAAATTAAGCATGGCTCCTTGCTCCTTAATATATGAATGTGTATTTCCTAAAAGGTACTCTTAGATAAAGTGAAAGTGAAAGTGAAGTCGCTCAGTCGTGTCCAACTCTTTGCAACTCCATGGACTGTAGCCTAACAGACTCCTCCGTCCATGGGATATTCCAAGCAAGAATACTGGAGTGGGTTGCCAATTCCTTCTCCTAGATAACTATAATATAATTAACCCAATCAAGAAACTAATATTGATGCAATACCATTGTCTAATTGAGATTTTGTTCATAGTTTGCCAATTGTGCCAGTTAAATTCTGTATAGGAAAAGAAGGTCCCAGATCTAAGGTGCCTTCAGCTATATCTTTTTTAACCTGAAATCACTTCTTACTATTTCTTGTGCTTTATGACAAAGATATTGATATTTGAAGAGTATCGGTCAGATCATTCAACTATTATCTGGTGTTTCATGATGTGATCCATGCTTGCACTTTTGGCAGGAATCAGTGATGTGTTGTCTCCATGTACCACATCAAGAAGCGCTTGGTACCGATCTGTCCCATGATGGTGAAGATGTAATCCTGACCACGTGCTCAGGCGGTAACTGCCAGGTTTCTATACTATAGAGTTATCATTATTTCCCTTTGTAACTAGTAAGCATCTTGTGAGGGAGATATATATATATCTATCTTAAAAATATTACTGTAAATTTCAGAAATTATAAATCAAATGATTCCCCCCTTTGTTCTCATTAGATAGTATAAACTATTTGCAATCCTGTATTTTGAAGAGTTTAAAAGTCTATTGTAAAAAAAAAAAGTCTATTGTATCTGGAACACTTATGTATTTTCAGTGATATTAAATTAGCATAAGTCCATTCTACCTAAAATATGAATATTTACCATACATTTTTAAGGGCAAAAGTGCTCTCATAGTCATAGGTTAATAGCAGCTTGATGAAGGATAAAACATTTCGACTTTTATAATCATTCTTATTTTTCTTGAAATTAGAATCTGCTTCATCCAAAACAATTAACATGGTAATTGATTATAATTCAAAGTAAGGCAAGGTCTGGTAATATATCTAAGAAGTGTTTATTTTGAAAATGTGCCCATTGGCACATCTTATTCCTCAGCATTAAATATCTAATTGTCTGCAGCAAAATTCAGTATTGGAGATAGTTTAGAATAATTGTAACTTTCTGTTGAATAAAGTAGGGAAACATTTGCTTGTAGACATGTCTATCAACAGATCCCCTTGGAAATCTTGTTATTTAATAAAGGAAACTTTAAGTTTTGCAAAAATCACCCTGCTTCATGGAGAACAGTTTAGAGTACAGGAAAGGGTGTAAACAGAGAGACCTCACAGGAGACTGTTGCAGTCATCCAGAGAAGGGATAAAATACCAATTTGAGATATAGTTCAGAGGAAACATCAATAAGAATTGGTGACTATTTAGATACAAGGAATAAGAGTGGGGCTTCCCAGGTGGCTCTGGTGGTAAGTGAAGTGAAGTCGCTCCGTCGTGTCTGACTCTTTGCGACCCTGTGGACTGTAGCCTACCAGGCTCCTCAGTCCATGGAACTTTTCAGGCAACAGTACTAGAGTGGGGGGCCATTGCCTTCTCCAGGGGATCTTCCTGACCCAGGGACTGAACCCAGGTCTCCACATTGCAGGCAGACGCTTTACCGTCTGAGCCAATGGGGAAGCCCTCTAGTGGTAAAGAACCTGCCAATGCAGGAGACCTAAGAGATGTGGGTTTGATCCCTGGGTCGGGAAGATCCCCTGGAGGAGGTCATGGCAACCCACTCCAGTATTCTTGCCTGGGGAATCCCATGTATAGAGGAGCCTGGCGGGCTATGGTCCATAGAGCTGCAAAGAGTCAGACATGACTGAAGTGAGTTAACATGCATGCAAGGAGTAAGAGTAAGACACAAAAAGATATCAGGACAGTCCTCTGGATTTGATTTGAACAGCTGTGTGGACGGCTTGTCATTTACTGAGAAAGGAGACTGGGGAGGTAGGAGGTTTTGCACATGTTGCCACGGGGGAACCCCAGTGAATATGATCAGGAGACAACTGGATGTACAAGTGTGGAGCACAGGAAAGAGGTCAGAGTGGAACCGCTGTACTAAGTGTTCCCATATGTTTACGTGAATCTGATACTTCCTATTTTTCAATTAGGTTTCAACAAATGGAAGGTGTTTTTTTTTTTTTTTAATATCCACAATCATCATATTAAACAGGTAAAGTGAGCATGAACCAGTTTTATGGTTCAATGAAATACTACTTTGCAATAAAAAAGAATGTTAAACTCAGCATATGAGTCTCATCTGAATCTCATATGCATTATGAGGCGTGAAAGAAGTCAGAGTCAAAAGGTTGCATCCTGTATCATTCCATTTTTATGACTTGCTGACAACACAAAACTATGGAGATGAAGAACTGATCAGTGGTTATGTAGGGTTAGAATTGGAGTTTGGATTTGGTTACAAAGAGGCAGCATGAAATTTTTCTAAAGGTGAGGTTAATTGTTCTGTGGCCTTTCCCCATGGCTCAGCGGTAAAGAGTCTGCCTGCAATGCAGGAGACGTGGGTTCGATCGCTGGTCTGGAAGATCCCCTGGAGGAGGTCATGGTTACCCACTACAGTATTCTTGCCTGGAGAATCCCATGGACAGAGGAGCCACAAAGAGTCGTACACGACTGAAGTGACTGAGCATGAGCACAGTTGTTCTGTATTTCAACTGTGGTAGTAGCTACAAAACTGTAGGGATTTGTCCAAACTCAGAGAACCATACAAGTAAAAAGTGAATTTTAATGTGTGCATACTTCTGAGTGTCCAGTAAAAGGATTTTAAGCAAGGGAGTGTGTTTTAGAAAGATCACCCTGGCTCCAGTGTGAAGACTGGAGAGGAGGCACTGAGCCCCAGGGCACGAGATTTGGTTGAAGGCTGCTGATTAATCCAGTAAAATGTGACTATGGCCTGGACTAGGGTAGTAACTAGGAGGACAGAGAGACTAGACAGATTTGACAGATGCTACATCGTACAACTGGGAAGAGGTAAGGAGTGGGAGATATTGCTCATGTGTTTCACTTGAGAAGTAGATGGGTGGTGAGCTCATTTGCCAGGAGAAAACTGGATTCAAAAAGATTTCAGGGGAAGGGCAGTAACTCAGTGCATGATATGTTAAGGTTTGTGGTATAATTGCAAATTTCTAGGCAGTTTACATGGTGTCATGACTAAAGGAAAATATTTGTATTCTATCCAAGTAATGGAGCTGAAGGGTGACATAATGCACTGTATTTATAAACTGACATTTCCAGGAACTCAAAGGCAGTACATAAAAAATGCAAAGTGTTTTTTTGTTTTTGATTTATTGAATTATTCCTCCTGGAGACATTTCCAGTTGGGGACCTGGGGCCTTTAAATTTGTTGCCCACACCAACTTTCAAAACTGATGACTAGAGTTTGAATAACAAAGATGAGTATTTACAGTAGCTAGTTCCTCTTTAGCTTATGCTACATCTCAGCTCAAGGATAACAGGATGTTTTGCCTAAAGAAATATAATTAAATAGCTGAATAAGACAGATGTTTCTAAAAGTCCTTGAAAACCTTTCTCCAACAATGTGGGCTAAGGTAATCTTTAATTTTACAGCTCAAGGACAATGAGGAAAAACATATTTGCCTATGTCACATAATATTTCTCAATAGGCTTAATTATGTTGATGGTATTTAATTCTTCAATGACTGGTTGGGTTTAGTTCTCATTAGTGCTGGAAGAATTGACATGGAGCCTGCCCTGCAGAGTTAGAAATAGTTATTTTCCTTACTATCCTTTCCAACAAAACAAAAATCAGCCAAAAAAAAGCATAGGGGTTCTCAAAGCCATAGATAACAATACTTGCTCCTATGATGTTTTGAGTTCTTTTAATTGTTGCAGATGTATAGCTCTGATCTTCAAGAATACCATGATCTTCTTTTAAAAAATTATTTTAATTGTGGCAATATGCACATAAAATTTAACATTTTAACTATTTTGAAGTGTAGTTCAATGGTAGTAAGCATATTTACATTATTGTGCAACTGTCAGCACCATCTATTTCTAGGATTCTTTTCATTTAGTAAACTGTGATAATTGGACCATAAAGAAGGCTGAATGCCAAAGGATCGATGCTTTCAAATTGTGGTGTGGGTAAAGACTCTTGAGAGTCTTTGACTACAAGGAGATCAAACCAGTCAGTCCTAAAGGAAAGCAACCCTGAATATTCATTGGAAGGACTGATGTTGAAGCTGAAGCTCCAATACTTTGGCTATGTGATGCGAAGAGCCAATTAATTGGACAGGATCCTGGTGCTGGGAAAGACTGAAGCAAAAGTAGAAGGGGTGGCAGAGGATGAGATGGTTAGATAGCATCACCAACTCAATGGACATGAAGTTAAGCAACCTCTGGGAGATAGTGGAGGATGGAGGAGCCTGGCTTGCTGGAGTCCTTGGGGTCACTAAGAGTCGGGCACAGTTTAATGACTTAACAACAAAACAACTCTACACAATAAAAATCACTCCCTATTCTTCTCTCCCCCAGCCAGAGAAACCATCATTATTCTTTCTGTTAATATAACCTAGTGGCTCAGACAGTGCAGAATCTGCCTGCAATGCAGGAGACCTGGGTTCAATTCCTGGGTCAGTAAGATCCCCTGGATAAGGGCATGGCAACCTACTCCAGTATTCTTGCCTGGAGAATTTCATGGACAGAGGAGCCTGGAAGGCTACAGTCCATGGCATCACAATGAGTTGGACACAACTGAGTGATTAACACTTTCACTCTCACTGCTGCTGCTGAGTCACTTCAGTCGTGTTCGACTCTGTGCGATCCCATAGACGGCAGCCCACCAGGCTCCCCATCCCTGGGATTCTCCAGGCAAGAACACTGGAGTGGGTTGCCATTTCCTTCTCCAATGCATGAAAATGAAAAGTGAAAGTGAAGTCGCTCAGTCGTATCCGACCCTCAGCAACCCCATGGACTGCAGCCTACCAGGCTCCTCCATCCATGGGATTTTCCAGGCAAGAGTACTGGAGTGGGTGCCATTGCCTTCACTCTCACTAGATGCCTCATATAAGTGGGATCACAAAGTATTTGTCCTTTTATTTCACTTAGCATAATGTCTTCAAGTTTCATCATGTTGTAACTTTTGTTAGAATTTCTTTCCTTTTTAAGGCTGAACAATGTTCCATTGTAAGCAGCATTTTGTCTATCAGTTCATATATGATGGACACTTAGCTGATTAAACCTTTTGCATACTGTGAATAATATTGCCATGAACATGCTATAAAAATATCTCTTCAAGTCTTTTCTCTAAGTTCTTTGGGATGTATAATCAGAAATAGCACTTTTAGATTGTGAGATTAAGAATTATATATCTACTATTTCTGCTGAGTTCTTTCCTATTCTTGACACAGTTGAACACACAGAATTCAAAAGTGCCAATGGTTATGATGTATAGTAATGCATTAAAACATTTTTGGATTTGTTTCTCTACCTCAGATATCAACAACCTCAGATATGCAGGTGACATCACCTTAATGGCAGAAAGTGAAGGGACACTAAAGAGATACTTGATGAAGGTGAAAGAGAACAGTGAAAAAGCTGGCTTCAAATTCAACATTCAGAAAACTAAGATCATGGCATCGGTCCCATCACTTCATGGCAAATAGATGGGAAAGCAATGTAAACGGTGACAGACTTTGTTTTCTTGGGTTCCAAAATCACTGTGAACAGTGACTGCAGCCATAAAATTAAAGCCATTTGCTCCTTGGAAGAAAAGCTATGACAAACCTAGACAGCATATTAAAAATCAAATATATCACTTTGCCAGCAAAAGTCCATATAGTAAAACCGGTGGTTTTTTTTCAGTAGTAATGTACAGATGTAAGAAAGGGAAAGTCACCCAGTGGTTTTCAACTCTTTGCGACCTCATGGACCATACAGTCCGTGGAATTCTCCAGGCCAGAATACTGGAGTGGGTAGCCTTTCCCTTCTCCAAGGGATTTTCCCAACCCAGGGATCAAACCCGGGTCTCCCACATTGCAGGCAGATTCTTTACCAGCTGAGCCACAAAGGAAGCCCACAAACGTGAGGGATGGACCATAAAGAAGACTGAGCACTGAAAAATTGCTTTCAGCCTCTGGTGCTGCAGAAGACTCTTGAGAGTGCCTTGGACAGGAAGGACATCAACCCAGTCAATCCTAAGGGAAATCAACCCTGAATATTCATTGGAAAGACTGATGCTGAAGCTAAAAGCTCTGACAATTTGGCCACCTGATGCAAAGAGCCGACTCACTGGAAAAGAAAGACCCTGATGCTGGAAAGATTGAGGGCAGGAGGAGAAGTGGGCAACAGAAGAAGAGATATTTGGATGGCATCATCAACTCAATGGACATGAGTTTGAGCAAACTCCAGAAGATAGTGAAGGACAGGGAAACATGGCGTGCTGCAGTCCATGGGGTCTCAAAGAGTAGGACATGCCTGAGCAACTAAACAACAACAATAGCTTTTCAACAACATCACAAAAGAGACTTTCAGAATATGATTCTAGGGACTCCATCCTCATGGAAAAATTGAGACTAAATAGTTCAGTATCTGGTAATCAGCTGAGAGTGTGGAGAGCATTTTGGGAAAACTGACCTAAAGCACAAGAGTGAACTCAATGTTTGGAAGAATCTCAAGTAATTCATTATTGATGGAGCTTGAGTTTACGAACCAGGGTGTAGCAAGGTATGAAAATGAAGAACAGGCAGGTCTCGCTACAGTGTCTGAAAACTGGGATTCCATGTAAACCATGGATTGGCAACTCCAGTCCAGCATTTATGGCTTCCTGAAGAGCTTGTAAAGAAAGAGGCTGGAGTTGCATTTGGACTCATCAAGAATGTCATGATCAGAGGGCAGGGAGGAGAGTGATGGCACACACGTCGGGCGCTCAGGCTCCTGCTTTGGCAATGGGGAACTGCCAAGGGTTCTTTTCCTGGCAGAAAAAGCCTCAGACACACGTAGTTTATATCACCAGAGTTTATTCCTTAAATTTGGCCCATTTTTATAGATGCTGAGAGATCACTGATCAATATTATATGATTATGTTCATAGCATCCAATGTGTCCTCCTGGTTCTGTTGAGACGTTCTAGTAAAATGAAATATATGTTGATTGAGCAAGTAACACTGGTCTCTTCTGATTCCTGATCAAGTGATCAGTACAAGTTTCAAGGGAGGCACAACCATCTAAAGTCCTTAATCCTCTCAACTCAATGTAATCTGTAATTTAAGAAGCCTCTCAAAGGCTGCTTTGAAACTGATCTGCTAATTTGCAAGTCACATTATTACCTTAGGAACTAACCCCAGGTTCCTCATAATTCAAGCCACATAGACTTGACTTCTCATTTCCAAGATTTTCCTTAGGTTTTTAAGATCCTCACTTAAATATACTCAGTTATAAACTAGTAATGGACTTCCCTCGTGGCTCAGATGGTAAAGCGTCTGCCTACAGGAGACAGCAGGTCTACAGGAGACCCAGGTCAGGAAGATCTTCTGGAGAAGGAAATGGCAGCCCACTGCAGTATTCCTGCCTGGAAAATTCCATGGACAGAGGAGCCTGGTAAGCCACAGCCCATGGGGTTGCAAAGAGTCAGACATGACTGAGTGACTTCATTTTCACATAAACTAGTAAATTTTTTAAAAGGGATACTTTATATTGTAAAAAGAATGACCTTTAAGGTTATCATATTAGGAGGAAAGGCTAGGTACACAGTCTGGGTAATGTGGTGCTGTTCAGTGGCTCAGTAATGTCTGACTCTTTGCAACCCATGGTCTGCAGCACATCAGTGTTCCCTGACCTTCACTATATCACAGAATTTAATCAAATGCATGTCCATTGAGTCAATGATGCTATCCAACCATTTCATCTTCTGTTACCCCCTTCTCCTCTTGTCGTCAACCTTTCCCAGCAACAGGGTCTTTTCCAATGAGTTGGCTCTTCGCATCAGGTGGTCAATTTAATTCACATGACAATTATATCTACTACTGTGGGCAAGAATTCCTTAGAAGAAACGGAGCAGCCCTCATAGTCAACAGAAGAGTCTGAAATGAAGTACTTGGGGAAGTGTGTTGAGGAATGGCATATTGAAACATAACAGAATTAAAGAGGAGAAAGTAGGTAAGAGGGAAACGATAACTGATTTAGATTAGGACTATCAGGCTGCTAAATATGAAGCCAAATTTGTGTTATATCATTCTAAAAGCATATATTAGGAACTGATCAATAACCAATCCATAACAAACCTCTTTGTAGAACATTATAATTAAGCTTTTAAGATTTTGTTATTTAATAAATAGTTGCAAATCTTTCAATGTTTTAGTAGGCTTTCCTTTCCATCCATTTAATTATCTTTGCGGCTCTCCACCAAGTTTTCTGTTTTTCTAACATTTTGGTTCATGAAATTGAATGTAATATAATTCCCAGGGCTGGCAAATTTTGATATCTTGACTTTTAAATTTTTCTCAGTTCTCTTGTAACGACAACTATTATATGATGTCACTTACATGTGGAATCTAAAAAATAATACAATGGATCTCTATACAAAACAGAAAAAGACCCGCAGGCATAGAAAAAGAAAAAAAAAAAAACAACCTGTGGTTATCAAAAGGGAAAGGGAGGGTGGGGAACAATAAATTGAGAGTATGTGATTAACAGATACAAACTATTATACATAAAACAGAAAGGCAACAAGGATTTACCATATAACACAAGGAAGTATATTTCAATATCTTATAATAACCTATAATGGAAAATAATCTGAAAAAATATATAATGTATATAATAAAGATATATAAATCTGAAAATATAAATATATTTAAATTCATATATGTATATAAATGAGTCACTTTGCTTTATACCTGAGATGAATACCATACTGTGAATGAACAATATTTCAATTAAAGAAAGAAGCCAAATTATAGTGGGTCAAAGAGTTCATGAGAACTATAAAAAGGAGAAGAGTGTTGAACAAGTTACAGCACACATAGAGACCTATTTGGTATCTTAATTTTAAAAATAATGAAAATAATAGAAATTTTAGGTTCCATGACTTTTTTCTGTGTGTTTCAGACACCCCTTAAATTAGGTATGGTGTCTTATCCGCCTATGGTAGACATATACAAATATTTAATACAAATTCTTCAGTCTCCTAAATGCTATAATTCAATGTGAATTTCATCTTAATTCCAGTCCTTACTAGTTTTATGACCTTGGGTTACACGGTTTGCCTAGTGTCATATCTAGTTTGTAAGGTAATTTGGGCTTCAAATTCAGGTCTGACTCCAAAGCTTACATTCTTCGCCATGGAGATTTCTGGTGAACCTACTAAAGTATGAGTCAGCCCCTACTTTTATCAATGCCAGCCTGACTTTGGTTTTTTCATGTGAATCTACCTACCCATCCCTTCCACAGCACACAGACAGTGAGAAATTGGATATAGGTCCTTAGATCAAGAATCTGACTAAAAGGTAGGAATAAAAGCGTTAGTTTTCATGTCTCCATATGCCTAAGGATAAGTCCATCCCTTCCTCCTCATTAATCCCATGCCCTTTCCTGAATTTCCAGCCAACTGTAGCTGAGAAACAGATAACCTGTTGTACAGAGAAGTTCTCCAGCAAAAGCCTCTATGGAAAAACAGTGCAATTAAATGGTGCCAATTATACAAATCAATCACATGCACACTTTACAGGGTACCCCATATTTGCTGTGGGTGGGGGGTGGTTTATTCACTAAGTCATGTCCAACTCTTTGCGACCCCATGGACTGTAGCCCGTCAGGCTCCACTGTCCATGGGATTTTCCAGGCAATAATACTGGAGTGGTTTGCCATTTCCTTCTCCAGAGGATCTTCCCAACCCAGGGATCAAACCCGGGTCTCTTGCACTGCAGGCAGATTCTTCACCAATTGAGTTACCAGGGAAGATCCTATTCTTTGTGGACAATTCCAAATGGCATCATCTGTGACAATAAGTATATCAATTTTGCCATCATCAGAGTAAAAACATGTAGGCACACACACAAAAAAGTTCTAAGTCTTCATTTGAAGTCAGTGACTCATATTTTAAATGGTTTGGATGTGTAATGTAGGGAACTGTTTTTCATTGAAATAGAACAAATAAGTTATTTCAAAGAGTTTCAAAACAAAAATGGTTATTATGTTAAATTTCAGCTATTTTTTATGGGTTTACCATGGCCATAGGCTTGTCTTTTTGGCACTTTTTTCTTCTACTAGTGAAGAAACAAAAAATGACAGCAGTTAATGCCAGGTCCTTTGAGCCACTGCTCTGTAACAAAGCAATTTAGGGAGGCAGACAGAGGATGGAGTCAACTTTTATGAGTAAGTTGCTCATGTTTTCCTCTGATACAACTTTTCCATTCAGATGTTTTATGACAACTACAGTCTCTAAGGACTGACTAACTGTAAAGTTAAGACTGATATTTTAAAATAAGACTTCCCTTATTACTTAATCACAGCAATCTGACAATAAAACCATCTGCCTATAATGGGCCAACTCCACAAACTGCTCAAGTCCAGAAAGTTGAATATCTGAAAGAACTCATTGTTTTAATCTGGAATGCAAAATTTTACATTCAGATTCAGTCTGAATTTTATGTCATTAATAGGATATGACATTTGCTATTCTTTTCCACTATGCTGCTGCTGCTGCTAAGTCGCTTCAGTCGTGTCCGACTCTGTGCGACCCCATAGACGGCAGCCCACCGGGCTCCCCCGCCCCTGGGATTCTCCAGGCAAGAACACTGGAGTGGGTTGCTATTTCCTTCTCCAATGCATGAAAATGAAAAGTGAAAGTGAAGTCGCTCAGTTGAGTCCGACTCTTCGCGACCCCATGGACTGCAGGCTCCTCCGTCCATGGGATTTTCCAGGCAACAGTACTAGAGTAGGGTGTCATTGCCTTCTCCAATTTCCACTATGGGCACCTAAAATTTTTTAAATCTGATTTTGTTTTACATTAAAGGATGAAAGAATCATCCTCAGAGGTGTTTGGAATCATATACAATCTCACATTTGGTAGTCAATTGTTGTTCTATATACAATCACAGTAAGAATTCCCGAGATTTGTTGAGTTGTTACTCTAGAGAGTGTGATTGACATGCAATTTATCATTGAATTCACACAGGATAAAATTATTTTCTCCATTATACAGAGGAAATAGCTAAGGCTTAAAGACATTGCATAAGCTTTCAACACAGAGTTATAAGTGGAAGTGGTCAAAACTCACAAGGTTTGAGATCAGAATCCAACATTCTGAACCTTTACAGAAAAGAAAACGGAAGGTGTATCAATTATATCATGAGTGAGAATCCACACCTAAAAGACGGTATCAGGTGGTCAATGAGTTAATGCAATAGCAAGAAAGGGAGAAAATAATGAATATTTTTTACACTATGTACATAGCATTCCAGAGACCTAAAAATATTTCACTTTCACTTTTGATATAAAAGAATATTTTGAAAAACACACCAGAAAACGAAGTGGATGACTTTAGGTCAGAACTATTTTAAGGAGACTAAATCTTGGTGATGAGTAGACCTGTCATGCTAGGCACTTAAAGTGGTTTCTAATACTTCATAAAGGAGAAGTATTTCTATTCATCTGGGTTTTTTCAAAGAAAAAAAGAAAAATATTCAATTTGTTGCTAGCAACATACGTTTCTAATGATGACATCTATTTCTTGAATTGATGCTTCTTAACAGGTTTATGTCACATGTTGTTATGAAATGATCAATTGAAAGCCCATTATTGACCCATTGACCCAGTTGTTCCAGAAAGGAAGAAATGAATGAGATGAAAGTCATGATCTCTGAGGCGCCCAAGCTTCATCCATTTGATTCTGTTTAAATGGAAGTGTTTTGAGAGTTCTAAGGGCTTGTATTAATGACTGTGATGAGTCAACAGGTGTAAAGCTATGGATATTTGCTTATCCTGGCTAAAGTTCACTCTCAAGCCATTTCTTCATGCTGCTACTGTTGGCTAAGGTAGAAGAGTGAGACCTTTTATGAAGTGTGCAGGTGTTGGAAAAGAAGCTTATGGGTGTAGACAAAGTGCATGTGCCTTATTAAAGAAACTATGAAAGAAATTACTATTGGGACCATGTTTCTCTAAATGCAAAACTAATCCAAACTGGACTAGTGGGTCACGGTTTATGAGTTTTACTGCAGTTTGTACATAAAAGAATCCACAGAATATATATGGACATAAACAGAATACACATGGTAAAGACTGATGGGATGAAATTTGTGTGAAAACAAGAATGAGATAATAATAAGCTCCTGCAGAAAGTGAGAGTATGGGCAATTTAAGTCGCAAGGAACAGACTTAGGTTGTAGTACTTTTTTAAAAATAAGATACATGTGGAAATAAGAATGATGAGACTGATCACATACCTGAGCTTAAAAAAATTATAGTCATAGAGATTGGCTTCACCTAGAAGGAAATAGAATCCAGCAATTGGAAGGTGGTTTAGAATCCAACATAACTCTGGACACTGGGTCGTCTCCTCCACCTGGACAACAGGAGCTCCTTCCTTCCCACTCTGCTGTGATTGAGACTCAACTACTTTCTACTTTGCTGGGAAAGATTGAAGGCAGGAGGAGAAGGGGACGACAGAGGATGAGATGGTTGGATGGCATCACCAACTCGATGGACATGAGTTTGAGCAAGCTCTGGGAGATGGTGAAGGTCAGGGAAGCCTGGTGTGGTGTAGTCCATGGGGTCGCAAAGAGTCGGACACGACTGAGCTACTGAACTGAACCCTCTGCTTTGGCTCCTTTCTTTCTGTCCTTTCTTCTAAGTACTCCTTTCCTTCTGCGGGTCTGGCACCCAGCATTTTCAGTGCAGAGAACCCATATTGCTTGTTAGCCCACCGTCCAATAGAGAGCTCCTGCATGGAAGGGTATTTGTGTCAGGAAAATAATGTATTTCTGGTTAGTGTGCACACCAGTTGTCTTTAGGTCAAAAGCTTACCCCCTGCCCATTAGCCATGACCATGGTACAGAGATCACAGCAAGCAGAATGTGGTTGCCCATGGTGCTGGAACATGACACTCTCCTAGATGTCTTGCTACCTCTCTAGATGTCCTCAGCTCCTTTTTCAAGATTATGCTCTCTAACTAGGCAATAAGTGTTGGATTTCTTTGAGGCTGAGCCTTAGACCTTTTTACACAATATCTTTCTCCTTATATAATCTCTACCATGCCCATGACTTCAGTTCACACACATGTGCAACAGCTTTAAAATGTTTACCTTTTTCCTAGATCTCTGCTTTGAGCTCCAGATCAGACATCTCGTTGTTAGGTTTGTATTTCCACTTTTATGTCTGAAAGCCTTGTCAGTTTCAACCTGTTCTTGACTTATGTTCTTCTGCTTCAAATCCACAAGTCTTCCAGTATACCTTTTCTTCAAGTATACATCACTATCCATTCTGTTGCAAAAGTCATAAGCTTAAGAGTCATGTTTGACATATTCTTCCGCCTCCAATCCACTTTCAATCTATTCCCCGTTCTGTTAATTTCACTTCCTCAACATGTCTTGAAGTCATTCCCTTTCAAGCTCTTCAAAGCCAGCACTCTAGTTCACGCTGCCATCATCAATCTCCTGGACCACTGGAGGAGCCCCCACATTGGTCCCCCTCATGTACACTAGCCCCATTTCAATTCACCCCTGACACTGCAGGTGCAGAGAACTTTACAAAAAGCTACTCTTATCATGTCATCCTCCTATCTAAAACTTCTAGTGATTCCCTATTGTTCCTGGAATTGAGAACAACATCTTTAATGTGATCCTGCATATCTGGTCGAGGCCCTGCCTACCTTACCACCTTCATTTTATATACTGTTACATTGTTCTAGCCACATTGGTCTCATTTCTGACCCTTGAGTATGCCAGGATTCTTCCCTGGGACAAGTTATTTCAATGAGCTGATCCTTTAAATAGAAGACTCTATAATGCCCGGTCATCTGGATGACTCCTACCCAATCTTCAAAACTTGACTTTTCCTGATCCTCATCTATGTCAGGGTCCTCTGCTATACACTCTCATAGGCCCATATTTCTGTCCTTCAAAAGGATATGTTGAAAATGTGATTATTATCTTTTTTATGTTTCCCCTCCAGACTCTAATATTCATATTAGCTAGGAACATGTTTTGGTTTAATTAGTCAAAGTTTAATATATGGGCTACAAACAACAACGT
This sequence comes from Oryx dammah, assembly GCF_014754425.2. Classification (NCBI taxonomy): domain Eukaryota; kingdom Metazoa; phylum Chordata; class Mammalia; order Artiodactyla; family Bovidae; genus Oryx; species Oryx dammah. Next base: position 7,922,060 of record NW_024070198.1, read on the forward strand.
AAATATGTACACATTACTATATCAGAAACCTCTAACACTACCAACAGCACAAACCTTTAACTAGAATATGTAGGTATAAAGCTAGACTATATTTCCTTAATATAGTTCTTCTGCTTAAATGTGTTTTTCCTATTACCTGCTGAACCCATAAAATTAGAAGCAAAATTTTCCAGAAGGTACTATTTCTGATCTGTGCTTTGCTTTTCTAATTTCCTTTTCTTCCATAATATAACACCTTTAACCTATAGTACCCTTCTGTTGATGGCTCAGATGGTAAAGAATCCATCCGCAATGCCACAGACCTGGGTTCAATCCCCAGGTTGGGAAGATCTCCTGGAGAAGACCATGGCAACTCACTCCAGTATTCTTGCCTGGAAATCTCCGTGGACAGAGAAGCCTGGCAGGCTACAGTCCACTGGGTGACAAAGAGTCAGACAGGACTAAGCAACTAAGCACAGCACAGCACGTAATACCCTTCCACTGATAACCAGCCTAATTTACAATGACTTCCTTCTTAACTAGATTTAAATGTTAGCCTAGTTCCATTCAAGTTCTGAAAACTTCATTTGTGTAGATTAAGTTGTCATGCTAAACAACAATATTAATTCTTACAATCCAAGGAAGTGTGATATCTTTCTGTTTATTTCTTAGAATCATCTTCAACTTCCTCATCAATGTTTTATAGTTTTTAGAGTATAGGTCTTTCACATCCTTGGTTTATTCCTAGATATTTTTGATGTAATTCTAAACAAGATTTTAAAAATCTTTCTCCATTGTATATTCTTGCCTCCTTTGTCAAAGATAAGGTGTCCATATGTGTGTGGATTTATCTCTGGGCTTTCTATTTTGTTCCATTGATCTATATTTCTGTCTTTGCGCCAATACCATACTGTCTTGATGACTGTGGCTTTGTAGTAGAGCCTGAAGTCAGGCAGGTTGATTCCTCCAGTTCCATTCTTCTTTCTCAAGATTGCTTTGGCTATTCATGGTTTTTTGTATTTCCATACAAATCTTGAAATTATTTGTTCTAGTTCTGTGAAAAATATCGCTGGACGCTTGATAGGGATTGCATTGAATTTGTAAATTGCTTTGGGTAGTATACTCATTTTCACTATATTGATTCTTCCAATCCATGAGCATGGTATATTTCTCCATCTATTAGTGTCCTCTTTGATTTACAATGGAGTAAAGACAATCTCTTTAACAAGTGGTGCTGGGAAAACTGGTCAACCGCTTGTAAAAGAATGAAACTAGATCACTTTCTAACACCACACACAAAGATAAACTCAAAATGGATTAAAGATCTAATTGTAAGACCAGAAACTATAAAACTCCTAGAGGAGAACATAGGCAAAACACTCTCCGACATAAACCACAGCAGGATCCTCTATGATCCACCTCCCAGAATTCTGGAAATAAAAGCAAAAATAAACCAATGGGACCTAATTAAAATTAAAAGCTTCTACACAACAAAGGAAATATAAGCAAAGTGAAAAGACAGCCTTCCGAATGGGAGAAAATAATAGCAAATGAAGCAACTGACAAACAACTAATCTCAAAAATAGACAAGCAACTCCTGCAGCTCAATTCCAGAAAAATAAACGACCCAATCAAAAAATGGGCCAAAGAACTAAATAGACATTTCTCCAAAGAAGACATACGGATGGCTAACAAACACATGAAAAGATG
>NW_024070198.1:7923848-7924654 GCF_014754425.2 Oryx dammah
TTCTCCAAAGAAGACATACGGATGGCTAACAAACACATGAAAAGATGCTCAACATCACTCATTATCAGAGAAATGCAAATCAAAACCACAATGAGGTACCACTTCACACCAGTCAGAATGTCTGCGATCCAAACATCTGCAAGCAATAAATGCTGGAGAGGGTGTGGAGAGAAGGGAACCCTCCTACACTGTTGGTGGGAATGCAAACTAGTACAGCCACTATGGAGAACAGTGTGGCGATTCCTTAAAAAATTGCAAATAGAACTACCTTATGACCCAGCAATCCCACTACTGGGCATACACACTGAGGAAACCAGAATTGAAAGAGATACATGTACCCCAATGTTCATCGCAGCATTGTTTATAATAGCCAGGACATGGAAACAACCTAGATGTCCATCAGCAGATGAATGGATAAGAAAGCTGTGGTACATATACACAATGGAGTATTACTCAGCCATTAAAAAGAATACATTTGAATCAGTTCTGATGAGATGGATGAAACTGGAGCCAATTATACAGAGTGAAGTAAGCCAGAAAGAAAAACACCAATACAGTATACTAACACATATATATAGAATTTAGAAAGATGGCAATGATGACCCTGTATGCAGGACAGCAAAAGAGACACAGATGTGTATAACGGACTTTTGGACTCAGTGGGAGAGGGAGAGGGTGAGATGACTTGGGAGAATGGTATTGAAACATGTATAATATCATGTAAGAATCGAATTGCCAGTCTATGTCCGATGCAGGATACAGGATGCTTGGGGCTGGTACGTGGGGATGACCCAGAGAGATGTTGT
>NW_024070198.1:8524754-8686962 GCF_014754425.2 Oryx dammah
TACTATAAATTTCAAGGAGGCTCTCATCATGTCACTGAAAGAAACAACGGTGTTAGTGACCAAAACGGGGTTGTTTCAACTCAGCCTCTTTCCAGTTCTTGTCTCTTTACAATCATTTCTCCCTGTGAGGTAGCAACTATTGCTACACCCATTTCACAGATGGCAGAAACCGAGGCATAGAAAGCAATTATGTTGTGCACAGCACACAGCTGGCAAGTGGTAGAACAAGGATTTGAACCTGGTTTACCACAGAATCCACATTCTAACCACTACTCTCAACAGCTTTTTCAGCCTCCTAAGACTAGCTAGAAGGCCCTGCCTGCCACGGTGACAATAACTGTAGCTACCAGTTACAAAGCATCAACAGCATGCCACGCACTTGCTAAGTGCTCTCTTGTGTTATTTCTATCCCCACATCTCCACCAGCCTGTATTATTCCTATTTTACAGCGGAAGAAATCTACGCTCTAGGAGTTTACTTAACTTGGCCAAAGTCACATAGGCAATAAAGACAATGGTTGAGACGTCAGTTGAACCTTGTCTCTGACTTAAAGTTCATGTTCTTTCTACTGTGGACTTTCTGGACAAAATAAAAGTACCTGATCCCAGGGCTTGGGGGAGACAATTGTTGACCATGGGTCTTAGGAACAGCCCCCATGAAGGAAAAAGATGCCACAGAGGGAGAAGATGTGCCAGCTTTCTTGGCACCCGGCAGGCAGCAGCTGTCATGGCTCGATGACAGGCACTGAGGCAGAGTGGTCTCCAATAAGAGCAGTGAGCATGGTCAAAGGTCCAGCGGTCACACTGTGCAAGTCAAACGGCCACTGCACACAACATTTTCATCTGTAAAATGGGGCTTTTATTTTAAAGGGTTACTATGAAGATTTTGGGCTCCAAAATCACTGTAGATGGTGACTACAGCCAGGAAATTAAAAGATGCTTGCTCCTTGGAAGAAAAATTATGACCAACGTAGACAGCATATTAAAAAGCAGAGACATTACTTTGCCAACAAAGGTCTGTCTAGTCAAGGCTAGTCAAGGAAATGAGTCCTGAATATTCATTGGAAGGACTGATGTTGAAGCCGAAACTCCAGTACTTTGGCCACTTTGTAATGAGTCACTACACAGAGCTACCAGAGTAACATATTTCTTAAAATCAAAAGGCTCAGTCTTGTGTTGGTTCTAATATTTGATCCAGAGTGGAGGAGGAGACCTGCTAAGGGGCAATTTTCCAAAGGAAGGTAGCCAGCAAGGGGCAGAAACAGCCTCAGGACACTATGAATTGTTTGAAGAGAATAATAGAAGCGGCCACTGCCAATGTTTTCTCAATATATACCTTGGACAACCTTCTACGTTCTTCTGTAAAACCTTTGCTCATGGGGACTTCCCTGGTGGTCCATGGCTAAAACTCCCAATGCAGGGGGGGCCTGCGTTCAATCCCTGGTCAGGAAACTATAATAGATACCCCATACCACAGCTAGAGATCCCACCCACCACAGTGAAGATCGAGGACCCCACACACTGCAGCTAAGACCCGGAGCAGCCAAAGAAATAAATAAATAATTTTTTTTCCCTATTTTTTCTTATAAAGTGGTTTTTATTTTTTCTTTTTAAATTTTTACTCATGTATTCAGGCTGCCCTGGGTCTTCACTGCTGTGTGCAGGCCTTCTCTAGTTGCGCTGAGCAGGGGGCAGCTCTCTGGTTGCAGTGGCATCTCTTGTCGTGAAGCACGGGCTCTAGAGCGCCAGCTCAGTAGTTGCGGCGCAAGGGCTTAGCTGCCCTGTGGCATGTGGCATCTTCCCAGACCAGGGATCGAACCAGTGTCTCCTTCATTGCAAGGCAGATTCTTAACCACTTGACCTCCAGGGCAACCCTAAAAAAATAATCTAAAAAAAAAAAAAAAAAGAAAGAAAGAAAGAAAGAAAACCTTTACTCAATAACCCTGGGAGAAAATACTGTGATATAGATCCCTATTAAACAGATAAGAAAACCGACTCAGAGGTGAAATGACTGGCCCAAAGTCACTGAACTTGTCAATGAGTATAATAATGGCTCATAGCATACATACATTCAACAAATATCTACTGAACACGGGCTCTGCACCATAAAAACAGAAGACACCACTTACCTCACAAGGGTTTTATAAGGGTAAAATGAGATTATGTATATAAAGTTCCAAGCTCAGGCCTTGACCTTGGAATGTACTGTGTATCTGGGCAATAATGCTGACATAGAAAGTCAGGCACAGTAACCAGATGGAATAGGGATGTGATACTGATGTGGGTCAAACAAACATCATAAAGGATAACAGATAAACAGATATACCTAACAGGCAGCAAATAAACACATGAAAAGATATTCAACATAATTAATCATTAAAGAAATAAATGCAAATCAAAATCACAATAAGAGACCATTACACATCTATCAAAATAGCTAAATTTTAAAATCTGGCCATATAAAATGCTGACAAAAACTCAGAGCAACTAGGATTCTCACACATTGCTGGTATGATGAGTAAACACAAACAGTGGCAAACCCGTACTGTGGAATACCACTTAATAATAAAAAGGGACAAGTTATTGATGTACACAGCAATATGCATGAATCCCAAATGCATTATGCTAAGTGAAAAGAGCGAGTCTCAAAGGGATAGACTCTACGCAGTCCCACTTACATGACTTTCTGGAAAAGGCAAAACTATGCTGACAGAGAACAGTTCAGTGTTGCCAGGGGGAGGAGGAAGGTTTAACTACAAAGAGGCAAGCAGCACCAGGGAGTTTGAGAGGTGTTGGGTTATTCTCTACTCCGTCTATATGCATGTGTTAAAACTCGTAGATCTACATGCTCCAAAAAAGAGAACTTCACTATTGGTAATTTTTTTCATTATTAATGAAATTGTTACAATAGAAATTGTTACCGATAAGAAAGAATTGGTGAATGGATACTTGACACTTGGTTTGTGGTGATGGAGGGGACACATGAAAGCCAAATAGCTCTGCAGTTCCTTGCAGAGGGAACAGCGATGGTTCAGGAGACCACAAAGACCCAATGTGTGAGGAGGGATCAACCAGCTCTGAGGGGTTCTAGCCTTGCTCTAACCTTGGTTCTAGCCTGATTTCACTAACTGATGACTGTCAAACTACACAAGCCACATCTCCTCCCTGAGCCTTTTAACTCTAGCATGAGACAAGGCAAATGATCTTAAAGGTTCATTCCACCACAAACACTGCAAAGTCAGCTTGTTTTTAAGCTACTGAGTCTGGGAAGACAGCAGGAAAAATAAGTAAAGATATCCAGATACAGAAAAACGGCTATGTACCCACACAAACACCATCAGGGACCAAAATAATGAGACAACCACAGATGGGTGTGGATGGTGGAGTGATGATGGTAGAAGTAACCAATGGCCGGCAAGGGACCGGGGGAGCCTGAGAATACCATTGTTTGCAAGTAGAAGGAGGAGAAGAGAGATGCATGCAGGTGGAATGTAGGGGGGAGCTGGAACAACTCAGTGACCAAATGTTGAAAGAGTTAAGAAGAATGAGGACTGACAAGACAACAAAACTAGACAGCTCTGTCAGAGATCAACAGAGTGTTCAACCCCCTGTCCCCCAACAAAGTAAAAGACTACCACACAAGACTTGCTCCTTGTCTGAATTTATCTTGTGTCCTAATTGTTTTACCCTTGCGTTTTCAATCTCATTCTACCTTCATCTTTGGTGTCAGAAGCCCAAAGTTTAATTTAAACATGTAGGCCTGGTTCCCTTGCAATAGCCCACTTCAGAGGCCGCAATTTACAAAATTTAGATATTCCTGGAAATCGACAATGTGACTGTTGAATGGCTAGCAAGCCATTTTCTTGTGCTGCATAAGTTTATGCAACGACTCCAGAATTTCAGAACAGGAAAGTTTAAAAAATCATTTTTAAAGGATTTAGTAGAATGTCAAGAGTACATCTTAAAAAGGACTAAGATTTTATTGTTGTCACTTTATTGGCTTGTGAAGCAGGAAAATTGTTTGAATTGAATCATATTCCCAAACTGACCAACTGAAACGAGGCAACTTCTTCATTCCTGCCCAGAACAGGCCTCAGTACCCCACCTCTTCAGCCAATCTTCCTTTTTAATGATTATAGGTGAAAACATCAATCTGATACAACCCAGTTCTACCAGTTATAAAAGAGGAGAAAGAGCAAATGACTTCAGCTCAAAATCTGGTCTCTTTCACCACTAAAGTGAAGTGAAAGTCGCTCAATCGTGTCCAACTCTGAGATCTCATGAAGCCCACCAGGCTTCTCTGCCCATGGAATTCTCCAGGCAAGAAGAGTGGAATGGGTAGTCATTCCCTTCTCCAGGGCACCTTCCTGACCCAGCGATCAAACCTGGGTCTCCCTCATTGCAGGCAGATTCTTTACCATTTGACCACTGGGGAAGCCCTTCCACCACTAACGACTCACTAACTTTGGGCAAATTTCTTCACTCCTTATCTCCCTTTTTCCATCTACAAAGAAGGGGTCATCATCACTGTGCGCTCCCATCCGGTAATCAGGCTACAGCCCCTCGCACCGGATGAGATCATGTCTGCAGAGGCACTTAAGGAGAACACAAATAAAAAGACAAGTATGAGGTGTCATTACTGTCATCCTGTGTGGGGTGGGGTGGGAGAGCAGGTGAATATATTTCACACCCAGTCACATCCCAACTGCCTCTTTCAAGTCAACCATATGCTTCTCCTCCGTCACAGCTGGCTGTTGAGCAGATGCTGGAATGGATACAGGCAGAAAGGTGGGGAGGAAGAACGCTTCAGTTATCCAGCTTCAGTCCTCCTGGTTTGAGGAAGATAAAAAAGTAATTTCTCATCCGTGTATATTTCACTAATCTTTTTTGAGAACCTTCAATGTGTCAGACACCAGGCTAGGCACAAAGAAGCATGAGGGTTTTGTTTTTGTTTTTGTTTTTTAACAAAACAGGCTGTGCTCTCAAGCGTGTTCACTCTGGAAACAGCTAAGTAGCCCATCACAACGCAGTGCGCTTGGTGGCATAACGGAGGCAGGCGTAGGGGAAACCCCTGCCCAGACCACAGGGTGGGTGAGGAGGGCGGGGCTCCTCACTTGACTCTGAGTCAAGTCTTGAAACATGAGGATAAATGAGATGAGTCAAGCAGGGGAAAGGCATTCTGAGTGGGCAGAAGGCGTGGAAGCAGGACCCACTGAGGAAGGGACCCTCTCATACCATCAGGGGAGACACGCTCAGGCTGTCTCCTGAGGGCAATGGGAGCCATGGGCATATTTAAGCAGGACGCACACGGCAACCCTTGCAGGTGAGGAAGAGGACTGTGACAGCAGCTGCGAGAATGGAATGAAGGCAGGGCAGGAGATGGAGGGCTGTACGTACAGAAATCCAGGCGAGCAGCAATGAGGCCGTGGGGATACAGAGGAACACAAGAGCTGGTAAGGAGGTAAAGGGACCTTGCTTTGGGGCTGGAGGGACACAGGGGTAACAGGGCAGGAATTGTTGATGCCTCCCTGGTTCTGTCTTAATGACTTGGAAGAGGATGGTCTTTTCACAAGACACTAGAGAAGTGCAGACCTGGCGGGCAAGGTGAGTTCACTTTGTACTGTCATTTTATACATGCCTTCACGTATCTGAGGTCACTCTGTACATTTGTGACCAACCAAAAAGTCACACTCTTCAACATTTACCTGCCTATTTTGAATTCCCACAGACAAGATGGAACGTCTAGGCAAGATGGAATGTCTGGGCAAGAACTCGAGTCAATGCTCTTACCTTCAGTAGCCAAAAGAGGAACAGCCCTCACATCAGACTTGACGCTTAGAGAGGTTAAGTGGCTTATCTCAGGCCACACAATTAGCAAGAGAGAGGACTTCGCTTTAATCCTGGATCGTATGCTTCCAGAAAGTCAGTTTTTCACCTAGAATACTACCCTGCCTCATTAAGGGCCTAGTCATCCTACTTACATTTACTCTATATCCACAATGTGCTGGGCGTTTACAGACACGACCCCATCATGACTCTGTGAGATGAGCCTTACTGTCCCCATTTTACAGATGTGACAATTAAGATTCAAATAATTCAAGTCATTAGATCAACATCCTGCTGTCAGGGATGGCTGAGCAGGCACCCAAACCCATCTCTACCAAGAGCTCAACAGTCTTGCTCCGTGGACATGTTACTCTTCTTTTGCCACTCCTTTCCGATAACAGAGTCCACGCCTGAACTACCTCCTTCCAGTCTCTGGAAACTCTGCTCCCACTGCTGAGCTCAGGCTCGACTGTCCTGTCAGCCTACAGAGTCCAGCCCCATCCTCATGCTCATTAGCATGATCCCCATGCTCATTAAAACTCATCCCAACAGTTACTTCTGATAACCAGCTACTCTGTGGCTCAGCAAACGCAGGGAGAAGGTTCTGATTTCTATAGGAGCTATTTCTGAATTCATCTGTCCTATCTTACATCATGGCACTAAAATCCTCGAGGGTGGTCCTGATTTTACACATATTTGTATCACTGGCTACACCCAGCATGATATTTCTCCTCCTCCTTGCTCCTACCTGTGCCAGTGTTACCTCTGAGAAGAAGAGAGGTCCAGGCCCTGGAGAAGGACGCACAGAGCTTATCTGGAGCCTGTCACTCACCTAGCACTGTCCTAGGCACCGGACAGTAAGGTCTCTGAACTTATAGTCCAGTGGAGATAGCATATTTAAAATAATAATAACATATGTACACCAAAACACATCAAACAAACATCCAGGGCTGGATTCATTATATTATTCTGTTTTCTAGTTGTTCAAAATATTTTCATAATAAAAGTATTTAAAATGAGGAAAAAATAACTGAAAAGCCTCTACTCCCTGGGGAAAGAACTAGTTAGTCAGACTGATTCATTTACAAAGGTACTACACAGAGAAAATCTTACTGTAACTTGTTTTATTTTTAACACCATATTTCACAGGGTGGGGGAAAGAAGCAATCAGGGGAAAGAAAGAAACGCACACACGCAGATGATATGAATTTAATCCAACAATAAAATGAGGTTCTCAAGTCACTCTAGACTTTCCTCATTTCTACCTCCATATCCTCTAAAATGGTAAATGATAAAAGAAAATAACAGAAAACTATAATCACTTTCTAGTACATTTTGGCCTCAGGAGAGGAAGTGCTATTATCAATCATTACCATTTACTCTATATCCACAATGTGCTGGGCGTTTACAGACACGACCCCATCAAGACTCTGTGAGATGAGCCTTACTGTCCCCATTTTACAGATGTGACAATTAAGATTCAAATAATTCAAGTCATTAGATCAACATCCTGCTGTCAGGGATGGCTGAGCAGGCACCCAAACCCATCTCTACCAAGACTCAAAAGCCCTGATTTTACTTTCATTGCACCTTGCTGTGTGTGCCTTCCAACAGTCAATATTCCCTTCCTTTCATTTTTCATAAACATCTGAGCTCCACAAATGAGTGAATCTGATAAAGAAAATCTCCACCAGGCAGTTTAGTAAATTTAAAAAAAAAAATCCAAGAAACTACAGTCTTGAAGTATACAGTGTCAGAAATAGTACCTCCAAATGTTAACTCAAAGTAATAAACAAAATTGAGTGGTAAAGAACTCAACTGTACAATCCTCTATAGTCATAAAAGAAATACCATGTAACTATTTTAAACAGCCATAACATCTGAACGGATCTTAAAGATGCAACTGGCAACAAATCGATGAGAGGAAAAAAATGAATTCTTAAAGTCACTTTCTAATACTATCTATCTTTAAACATTTCTTACTGTGGACAGTGTACAAAACTCACCCTCCACATGTCAATAGAGGAATAAGACGAACCAGAGCCTTTGCGAGCAGGCTGAGATTTTATTATTTACTGAATTCTCAAAAATTAAGACTAGCATTAAATTTGAAATACAGGCCGCTGTTTAGTAGTAGTAGTCGTCGCATTAACAAGTCTGGAAATGAAATACAAATTAGAAAATGCAACGATCAAATTTAATCTATATATCAATAAATTTACTCCTAAAATAGAGACCTTGGGACAAACAGGTCTGCACTTTCCCCGTCACTTCTTCCCACACAGGCTGGGTATCAGGACCTAAACTACTCTGACCACACGTCCCAAACAATAAGGAACCAGAGCCCCTTCTACCAGGTGGATCCCAACCTCCTCCACCCCACCTCTGAGAAAGGGAAGTGGCCTCTTGCAGGAATCTGCACAGGCCAAGCTGCTGAGCAAGGAGACTTGAGGGTCGAACCTCAGGAAACACGGACACACACATACAGGTCAGGCAGAGGCAATAGCGAAGGAGTCAGAGAAGGAACAATCGGGAAGATCAGAGAACAGGAATACACGGAGTCCCCAAGAACCAAAGAAGGAAAAGGAAATGAAAGAAAGGCGCTCCCTGACAGTCAAGAAGGAAGATGAAGCTTTTGCCTAGTTACCTGACACACTGCCAGGTAAGTGAGCCACACTCAAAATTATAATGATACAAAAAGACCCCAATTATCTTTTTTTCCTAAAGACACATCCCTAATTATATCTTGTATTTGAATCAAAAAATTGATTCAGCCAGTATTACAGTTATTCTTTGAAGTAGAATATTTGACTAATGGGCAAAAGAGACCATCAGGTAAGAGTTCCCATGTCACGACTGGAAAAAAAAAAAAAGAAACATCTTGAGTGCCACAGCTGAGGCCCAGTACAGCCAAATAAATAAAACAAAATAAATATATATTTTTAAAATCCACAATGCTATCAGTAAACTCATGGACAGGGTTCAGATATATCATTTGTCTTGAGAAAACATGAGCAGCATAAGCAAATAGACTTGACTGGCTTCATTTAAACCATGGTTAATTACAGTTAACTGTTATCTAGCCTGCAAAGTACAAAACATTTCACTTCTTTTTCCACAAAACAGGACTAACCTCAATTTCCCACTTCTCCAGAAATTATCTCAGATGTCATTGCAAGATGAGCAGACACCACCAAGCCAGGGGCCCACCGAGTGGAATTGGGGAGAGAATGCTGCCCTATACTCTCCACCAGACCTACCCTACCACACTGATTTGAAAAATATGTGAGTTTAAATTAAGAGGGCTTGTGGGATACACACAGCCTGCAGCCCAGACCCTGAGCTCCCCTCCAGACAGAGAGGCAGGCTCGCTGAAAAGCAAACCCCTTACATAACCCTACCTATATATCCAGAAAGGGTTCAGATGAGACTTTCAGCAGCTACGACTGAGCTGAGGAAGCAGGGCTACTGCCAGATTTTCCCCTCTTGAGGTACTGACAGGCAAAGCCAGCAGGGCAAAAGGTATGAAAACATCAGGCTGTTTTCCGAGAACCCTGACAGGCCTCACTCGAGGCTGCTGCCAAGTTTGCTGATGAGACCGCTCAGAAGTAGTATGCAACTGCTCTCTCGACCTCAGGCAAATTACTAAAGCTTTCAGCTGAACACTGTTGAAAGTACTTGGGGGTTTTTCACGTCTGTGAGGTAGGCATTTCCTGGACCAAACTTGGACGTGGTAGCCCTCTAATAAAACTGATCACAAAATGGCACAGATTTTTCTTTCTTTTTTTAAAGTCTATTTAAAGATGATTCACTCCAAGAAATTCACAGCAGCAGCATTCTTCACACTAAAAGGTGGAAGCAACATCCCAGAAGCAATCCCAGCGTCCACCAACAGACGAACAGAAAAGTGCAGGGTCTACATACACTAGGATACTATTAAGCCTTAAAAAGAAATTCTCGTATATGCTATAGTATGGGTGAATGCTGAAAACATGCTACATGAAATAAGCCATATGTAAGGACAAATACTGCATTATCTCACTTATATGAGGTACCTGGAATAGTCAAATTCACAGAGCAAGTATAATAGTGGTGCCAGAGGACAGAGGGGGAGGGAACAGATATTATTTAATGGGCACAAAGTTTCAGCTTGGGATGATGAAAACATTCTGAAGACAGACGGTAGTACTGGTTGTACATCAGTGTGAATGTCCTTAATGCCACTGAATTGTACATTCAAAAATGGTTAAAAAAGTAAATTTTAAGTTATGTATATTTTACCATAATTAAAACAGAATAATAAATAAAAGATGTTCGTACTTTTTAAAAGCAAACTATAGATTTGCTTAGTCACATCTTAGAAATATATTTTAGACCTATACAAATACAATATATACACATATATTTCTGCTTATTTGAGGAGCCAATGCAATTGTCTCCAGTTACCATCCTTGGCTGAACTGCCATTTTTTATTTTAACATAGAAGGCCAAAGAGCAGAATGCTTTCTTCAAACATCATTCCTGGAATTCATGAACAGACATGTGATCAGTGACTGCATCACCACTCAGGTTACACAGCAGCAGGGCAGCATCAGCAATAGGAACAAGGCACATCCTTCAGACAGTTTCTGTTAACATCCAAAGACTCACTTCCAAATGCTCGTGAGCATTCCAGAAGCGTACCTCAGAAGAAAACACTCCTCCACCCAAAGGCAAACCATGTGACGCCCAAGGGATTCTGTTATGTACTTACACAAGATGCTCCAAGACGGGATGGGAAGGCTGGTTATTACATATTCGAAAAGGCTGTTTGCATAAAAGGAAATTCTAACACTGCACTTTGCAGATAACAGCATTGACACAGGACACTTACTAACAATATCAAAGAGCCTGCTTGCTGACAACCCAGGGTTGCTTGTAGGCAAAGCAGTCGATTGTTGGGAACTGAGCTGCCTCGAAGGAGCAAACATTTCTCACATGTTACCTCCGTAAAGATTCTTTTGTCATTCTTCCCCAGGGGAGACGCTGAAATTGGTGTGCAGGTAGTGAAAGCTGAGATGCAGATGGAGATTTGGAAACAGCTTTGTTATCTTAAAAGCCAATTACGCTGCTCCACTGCCACACTTCCAGAGCCCAGGCTTAGGGATGTGCTATTCTCTCAGCTGGCTGTGGGAAGCGGCAATCACAGGCCAAAATATCAAAGGAAAATGTGTATAAGATTTTATTTCTGCTTCTGAGATCATCCAGACATATTCTCCTCTGCGTACCACACTAAGCCAGGGTGAGGGATAACTTCAAAGGAAACTGTAATATCACCAAGGAAATCTTTATGTCCAGGAGTTAAGGAGGAAATGCCAGTCATTGCTCAAAAGTTCAGTAAGTTGGATACAAACTACCCCTTACAGCATCTTAGATGGACAGCTAGCCAAAATAATAAAAAACAATTCAAAAACCAAACCAAATAAATAACAAAATAAATGAATAAAAGCCTTGCTTCTACCTCCTCCACCTCAGCTGAAAGTCAACATCTGCTGCTGCTGCTGAGTCGCTTCAGTCGCGTCCGACTCTGTGCGACCCCATAGACGGCAGCCCACCAGGCTCCCCCGTCCCTGGGATTCTCCAGGCAAGAACACTGGAGCGGGTTGCCATTTCCTTCTCCAATGCATGAAAGTGAAAAGTGAAAGTGAGGTGCCTCAGTCGTGTCCGACTCTTCGCGACCCCATGGACTGTAGCCTACCAGGCTTTTCCGTCCATGGGATTTTCCAGGCAAGAGTACTGGAGTGGGATGCCATCGCCTTCTCCGAAAGTCAACATCTACCCAGGTTCAAAAATGTTCACAACACTGATCATACATGCTGAAAAATGAAGTTCTTGTGGCATAACGTCAAACTCTGTTATAATTTTTCATATTAGCGTTGTTAATAACATTTATAAAATTTCAGATTTATAGTCCATATTTCAGAAGTCAATTTTAGAAACAGTGATATTTAAACATTTCCATCCTTGGGCATTTGGTCAAAATGTTTATTCAATGTGCACATCTAGTATTTACAGAAAAAATGGGAGGGCAACACATCCAAATAACAGTATTAATAGTTATCTCTGGGTGATGGGATAATGAAGGATATTCTTTCTGCTTATATATTTTCTAAATGGAAGAAGCGCAAAAGGAGTCAGGGAGAGAGGGAAGGAACAGGCTAAGATGGGGAGAGGAGGAGGAGAAGGTGAAAAAGTTTTTCTAAAAAGAGAAGCTAAACTTAGGTTAAAAGGCAAGTAAGTGCCAAGCAGCCTTGAACAGCCAGCACAGGCCGCCCCCTGCCTCCAGCAGTCACCTTCACATGGACTCCGATATTAGCTGTGCCCCTAGTGACCCTGCCCTCAAAGCCGCCCTTCCCAGGGATTGCCTTCCTGAACATTTTAGCCCAAACTGCTAAGAGTCCACGTCACTGCATTTCGTCACATGGGCCCCGCCTCATGCTGACTTGGGCCCCTGACTTGCTGTCGTCTGCGGTGTTTGCCACCACGTGGAGGAGTGCTTCATTCTTAGAAATCACCTAGTTTCAATCCCTTCTTGGAGCCTGGTGAAGCCTGGACTGGGACCTGTGCGTCCTGACTCCCTGATGGACATCTTATCCACTCAAGTGTGTGGTCGTCAGGCCCATCTCGACCACTCTGTCTGGAGAGGGACCCCTGCAACGGAGACCCTCATGCCTTCCTGTGTGGATCCCAGGAGCTGGGCTGCTCGCACACGGTAGGAGCTCCCAGAGTTTGGCCCAGAACGCAGCCCTTTCACACGCCCAGCAAATGACAGTCTGACTGGGTCTCCGTACTGGGACAGGCAGCCACACTACGGGATGCAGTGATCAATTCCTCTTCTTCGAGAAATCTGCTGCCCATCTGCCTTGGAAGGAATCAAGCTTTCCTGAAGCTTTGGGGGGCCACCAAAAAGATGCCCATCTGGGGGTCAGGACGCACAGGTTCCAGTCCAGGCTTCACCAGGCTCCAAGAAGGGATTGAAACTAGGTGATTTCTAAGAATGAAGCACTCCTCCACATGGTGGTGAACACCGCAGACGATAGCAAGGCAGGGGCCCCGAGTCAGAATGGGACGGGGCCCACGAGAGACGACGGTGAACAAGAGGCGATTCCAGGTGAGCTTCTGGCCGGGCTTGTGCCAACTCGAGCACCGAGAACAAAGCCAGAAGGGAGAGCAGGGAGGCGCCCCCGTCCCCGTGTGACAGTGCCTTCACCAGCCTTTCACCCGCAGAGCCTCACACTGCAGTGGAGAAGGGAAGATGGTTTAACAGGAAGGTGTTATCAGTAAACTATCTCAATGACCTACCTCAAGCTCGCCAGAAAATCAGAGATTTCAGGTCAAGGATGTAGCCAGTAACGGGTATAACAGACAGAATCTGACTTCACAGGTGGTTGATCGTGCCTGTTAAGGAGTCACTGTTTTTACAGTCCTCTTATGAGTATTTATAAAACTTAATGAGAGAGTCGATACGGCTTGACTATTTTGCAAGGATACTATTTGCTGGTTAAAGAGCAGGAACCATATCTGCCTAGTTTATCCCTGTGCCACCAGCACCCGGCCGGGCTCCTGGCTCATAGTAGGCACCCAACCAGCGTTTTCTGAAGAGTGTATTTCTCACGAATGCTGTATAGAACTCTTTATACCTAACAATGTGTTTTGGAAAACTTTCTACAAATAGTCCTCTGAAAATCTTCTTTTTAAGGGTTGCCAAGTACTCCATTATGTGGATATATGTCATTTGCTTAACCAACCCCAAACTGTTGTATACTAGTTTTTCAACTTTTCACTATGACAAACATCTCTGTGATAAATAGTGGTCTTAGTTATTTCTTAAAATAAACCCCTCGAGTACAATCACTGAATCAAATAACTCAGTATTAATGCCTTTCCTCTTAGAAGTTACCTTCAGCTTGAGGGCCAACTGTCATGAACTCTGTTATTTGGGTTAACTACTGTGGAAGTCTCAAGCAGAGGAGTCTCCTAAGACAGGAGACGTTGACATCAACAGCCCAAGTCCTACAGTGTCCTCTCTAGAGCTGTGTACCCATCAGACCCAGAAATCTGAGAAGCAGCCTCTGCTCAAGTGGTCTGCTCTCCTCTCGAGGCTCAGCCTTCTGCTCAGTGGAGAAGCAGCAGCACTCACGCCTCCCCTACTCCTCTCCCAGGAGGCGGCTGGCCTTCCACGCTGCTAGCCTCATCTTTTGCTTCTTTTTCCTCCGAGGAATAACTGAATGTGTTCCCACCGCAAGACATAGCAATGTCAAGTCCCAGATAACTGTACTGAGGCTCTCAGCCTGTGTCTGCCTCCCCGCTTTAGGCAAATTACACCTCATTAGTTCCTCTAAAAGGGGGACAGACGGCAATAAGGAGAAGCCCTCAACGGCCCGATTCTATCTTTTCACCCACTTGCATAAAAATAAACCTTTCAGAGCTCTTCCCGGTGGATTTAATGAAAGCTTTAGACACTCTTGCCAGAAAAATGCACACCCAGAATGACAAACTGGATTTAAGTGGCTTCCTGAAATTCATCTATGGACCCCAATAAGAACCGCTGAACCACTGATTGGGTCTTCAAACCAATGGCCAAAAAGAGGCCTGAGATATTCCTGGGGTGTTCATGCTACCCCATCTCTGTCTCTAAAATCAGAGGGAGGGGAAAGTCCACCCTGTCCAGGGCCCCTTGGAAACCTGGAAGTCAGCCCGGCACAACTGCTGCTAACTCTCCAGGGCCTTTCAAAGGAACTCAGGCGTCACTGCACAAAGAGGGGCAGGACAGCAAAAGCCAAACGACCTGCCCTCTGAGGGGGCACGGAGCCCTTACACGGCTCAGGAAGGCTCTGACTCCTGACCTGCTGCCAGGCCTCACACTTGCTGACTTGACTGTGGGCTCCGCCCCGTCACCAGGAACGCTCCACGCACACGGAGACTTTGGTCTCACCTGTATCCTCAGCCTCGTCCAAGCCAGAGATGCTGGTCCCAGTGAGTCTGAGGGCCTATACGAGAGACTGAGGCCGCCACGCAGGCTCCCACAGAGGCCGTGACATACACGGGCCATCCTGCACACCTGGCGCCTTAGGGTGAGGAGACTGGAGTCAAACACGGGGAACAGGGACAGGCTCTGGGATAAGACGGGGAAGAAAAACAAGGGATCGGATGTCAGGCCACAAGGTAAAAAACCCCAGCGGCTCATGGCCACGGAGCTGGGGACGGATGGGCAGTCCCAGGGCACCAGCTCTCAGTCTCGCTCAGGGACCCCCTACTCAAGTGAATGGTCAACGCACCGGCAGGGCAGCCCCCTCAAACAGTAACCCCCTGCCACCACCTCCCACGTGACCTCACAACCAGGAAGCAGCCCCCCACACCCTCCTGCGTGCACCAAGGGCCTCAGGTGACAGCACTGTGACTCAGTGCCTATTACTGCCATTTCCCACAGGGGAAGGTCCATGCCTCAAAAGGACAGCACCTGTCCCCTCTTGCCCTCTCCTGGTCTCAGGTGACTGCAGCAGCCTGTCTCAGGCTGAAGGCCACGGATTTTCTCTCAGGACAAAATGTTTCTCTCAGGATACCCTGCAGGCCAGCCAGAGGCTTTCCTCTCCTCCTCACTGACCCAGCCTGCCCATCCCTCCTGGTTTCCCTCAGAGCAAAAGACTCTGCCCTTCTGGCCTCAGGCCCCCATTTTCAGACTGGCCTCAGGCAAACCCTCAGCCTGTGTTTGCAGGGAGGGTAAAAGCACCTCTCCCCTCCAGCTGCTTTTTCTCTCCCCTTTTTGATACCTCTGGCCTCTGCTACTGTCCCCCGCAGCTGGAAGGGGGAGCCCTTCGGCCAGCCCTCCCCTCTTCCTCAGGGGACAGTCTTCATGACTCTCTCTCCACCTCTCAGCTCCTGGGACTTTCTCCTTCCACCCCCAAACATCACTTGACCTATGACCCTTGGAAGTTCCATTCCTAACCTGAGTATCATCCAACCAGCCCTCACCCCACCCCACCCCATCCCATAACCTGAGATTAATGGTAACATCCCATAGGATTTGTCCTTAGGTAACATCTGTTATAACGTCCTTCTTGGATTCACACAGTGGGCCCGTGACTCAAACACTGAAAGCTGCACATTTTGCACCTTTAGCTCAGACAGCCTGCCAGAAGGGACATGGATCACAAGCTGTAAAATACGACAGTGGGCCATCAACCGCTTACTGCTGCTTCTATAACGTGGTTTGGATGCACAACCAATAGGATCCGGGAAGGCAGCTCTGAAATAACTTTTTTTACTAATAGAATAATAAACGACTGATGAAAGGGGCTTCACCAGTCATTTTCAGGTGTCCCCCAGTGACAGGACTCACAGATGTGGGGACCAGGTGACTAGGAGTCAGCTAATCCAAGCTCTCCACTTACAGATAAGGAAGCTGAGGCCCAAGTTCACCAAGGTCACAGTGTGGGCAGGCGTGCCCTGGCTGGCAGGGCATGTATAGAGGCATTAAGGAGAGGAGGGGGAGAGAGAAGGGAGAACAAGGAAAGTGAGAAGTGCAAACCCCCGAAAACAGAACCGAAACTGCAATTTAGCACTTTGCCAGAAATTAAGGGAGCCTTACTTTCACAGAACCTTGCTTTAATAAAGAATCTTCCTTTTAAAAGCGGATATACCTTAAAGATAGAAAGCCATTCATCTTCTGCAGGTTTTATGTTCCTAGGAAATAGCTAAAAATTAGCCACATTTGCAAAGACAGTCATCTGGCACGCGCCCCCTGCCCTCCTGAGTGGTTCTGAAGGGCACTCCCAGCTCTGGATTCTTACAGCATCTGTGGGCCCTCTGCAGTCAAAATCCCCTCACTTAAAATGGAAATCACAAAAACAAAAGGAAACAGAACCAAACTATACCAGATCTGGGTCCATCTGTGCCACCCTGTGGTGTCAGCCTCTCACGCGCTCAGGCACATGGGGAACCAGGAGTGGGCCAGCCCCCTGCCCAGCTCTCCTGCCCCACCCCGGAGGCTTGGTGTGCAGCTGACCACCACTGGGTGGCGGCTTTATCTGCAGATGTGCCTGTCTCCCCCAGGAGCCCCTTGGGAACCCAGACCCCATCTCGCGCATTTCTGCATCTCAAGGCCCAACAGGGGTCTGGCCCATAGCTGACCCCTCATGTGCACAGACCTGTCTGGCCTCCCCAGTCTTCGCTTGGCCCTCTCCCATCCTCTCTGCCCTGCCACGTCACCTCACCAAGCAAGCAAGCTAAGCCCAGCTACTGGGGCCACAGGAGAGCCCCGACAACTAGCACAGGGAAACCGGGGACACTTCCTCCCAGCTCACCCGCATGTCCTTCTCTGGGGTGATCCGAAGACACCCTCTCCCACAAAATCTTTCAACCTGAAAATGTTCCGATTCCTCGGTTCCATGTGTAACACTGCTGAGATGAGGGAAATGCCCTGTTTTTTAACTGCGAAACAGAAAACTTCACCTGGAATAACAGTGGATCATGCATTTGGTGAGGGCTTCCCATGTGCGAGCTAAATTTGGACACAATGTGGCTATTTTACCGGACAACTGGAGACAGGTACAGCCCTTCTTTTTAAGTGCTTTCCTACAAACTACTACAATTAATCCCATCAAATAAGATAATCTTCTATCTCTCTACTATCAGGTTATGCATCGTCATACATTTTTAATCTCTCCATGTGTAAAGTTTCCCAAAGGGTTAAAACAATGGACACCAAGCATTTTTGTGCCTATGGCAGGGAGTGGGGAGAGTGGAAAATAACAAAATAAAAACAAATCAGGCATCTTCCTAAGATGGAATGCCCTAGATGGCACTTCTCACTTCTAATATTAAGCCTTAACTCGCATATCCAAATTTTCTCTCCACCCTGGGTCCTCATCCATCTAACCCATATCAGAAAACACTGGCAAGGACGGAAAGTATTTTCTCCACTGCCCTGGCCTGGCTCAGACATCCCTCTGCTGGCCTAGATAAACTGGACCATGTGAGTTCAGTTTTTATTTCATGAGGTGGACAGTATTTAAAATTTCTGAATCTGCAATTGTCTCAACTGACTGTAAGTAGAAGTAACAGCAGCTGACTCTTCACTTATGTGAGTATTGATTATGGAAGTGGTTCTCAGAGTGGTCCCAGGCCAGTAGCATCAGCATGCTCTGGGAACATGTTAGACATGTAAACTATGAGGTCCCAGCCCAAGCTATCGATACCTGCCTCCAAAACTCTGGTGGAGGTGGACCCAGCACCAGTGCTTTAACAAGCCTCCAGGTGATTCTAATATGTGCTGAAATTTGAGAACCATCAATGTAGGCTGATAAACCATCAAGATCATGGGATTGCCCTGCTAAGCTATCGTGTGTTTCCCAATTCTATGGCACCACACCAACAGCACTTACCCTGGTAATTGCTGCCAACTGGCAAAGGCCGCAAACACGAAACTTCTTCAGGGCCCTCCTACTTGACTGGGCAAATTACTTGTACTCCACCCTCATCTCTAAAAGGGGATAATAATAACAGCCATCTTATAGGACTGTCACAAGAGTCAAGGGCTTACTCAGGGTCTGGCACACAGTTCATCTTCAACAAGTATGAATCCCTATAATTACTACACCTTTGCTAAAAGGTCTACTCAAAATAGGAATACAGCAAAATAAAACCCGCTTCTAGCATGCTAATGTGAAACTTAATAAAGGAAAACCTTACATGCTCCAACAGGAAAAGATGAACATTGCATCTCCTTTATAGGATATCAACTACATCCCAGCGACTCAGTGAGTGAGAGAATATCATCACCCTGAACGCTCACCTTTTTCCAATGGACTTTCCTTCAAAACTACCCTTCTAACTTCCTCCTTTTTTCTCTATAAAACAGCATTCCTCTCCTTTACCTGTTGGACTTGCCTATAATTTTTGCCATGGCTTGCTTGTCCTGAACTGCAAGTCTCTGCTATTCCCAAGGGGCTTCCCTGGTGGCCCAGTCGGTGACGAATCTGCCTGCAATGCAGGAGACCCAGGTTCAATCACCTGACTGAGGACATTCAGGACCAAGAGACAGTGCCTGAGAAACAGGGTCTGGCTTCACAGTCTATCATGCATTTATTTGCTCAGCCTACAACCTAAGTTCCCACTATATGCCCAGCAATCTGCAGGGAAAAAAAAAAAATTCTCTCTACAGGACTGTGCCTCCAGCAGTCTTTCTGGACACCCAACAACTCTGGAGCATAAGGCCTCATACACCTCAAGGGAGATACAAGAGGAAGGCAATGAATATTAACAACAGTAGTCATAAGCGCAGCATTTATGTTGCGATTGCTTTCTGCCAGGAACCAAGCACCCGGCAAAGGTTTACACAGTCCTCAGCCTCGGAGGCACCTGCTGTTATGGGATCCACCAGTGAGGGATAGGGAAACTGAGGCATGGAAGGCTTCCATAACTTGCCTAAGGTTCCATAGCTCCTAGATAGTAAGGCCAAGACCCAAACCCAGGAACAGTGCTCTTAACCTCTATATTAAATGACAGAGAGCTGTTAGTTACCTAGGCAATACTAGTCACTTACCACTGATTTCAAAGCAATGACTTTTAAGACACTTAAATTTAGGCACAAAATCTACTGTCATGAGGTTCAATACCAAGCTCCCAAAACCGTAGACAGAAATGCTAATTACACTTCATTTCTCAGGCCCCTTCACTACCCTGTAATCTAATTCTACTCAAGTCGAGTCAAAACTCTTACAGACTGGACAGCTACATGCAAGAGAATGAAATTAGAACATACACTAACGTTATATACAAAAATAACCTCAAAATGAACTTAAGACCTAAATGTAAATAAAACTCCTAGAGGGGAACATAGGTAGAACATTCTTTGACATAAATCACAGCAATATCCGTTTTCGGATCTGTCTCCTAGAATAATAGAAATAAAAACAAAAATAAGCAACTGGAATCTAATTAAACTTATAAGCTTTTGCACAGCAAAGGAAACCATAAACAAAATGAAAAGACAACCTACAAGCTAGGAGAAAAATATTTGCAAACAATGTTACCAACAAGGGCTTAATTTCCAAAATATACAAACAGCTCATACAACGTAATAGCAAAAAAAAAAAAAAAAAAACCCTATCAAAAAACAGGCAGAAAACCTAAATAGACATTTCTCCAAAGAAGACATATAGACGGCCAACAGGCACGTGAAAACAGGCTCAACATTGCTAACTATTCAAGAAATGAAAATCAAAACTACAATAAGGTATCACCTCACACCAGTCAGAATGGTCATCATTAAAAAGTCTACAAATTACAGATGCTGGAGAGGGTGCAGAAAAAAAGGAATCCTCCTACGCTGCTGGTGGGAATGTAAATTGATACAGTGACTATGAACAACAGGGTGGAGATTCCTTAAGAAAGTAAAAACGGTTATTATATGATCCTGCAATCCTAATCCTGAGCAAATATCTGGCATATCCTGGGCATATATACATCATATATATCTAATTTGAAAAGATATATGCACTCCAATGTTCATCATAGCACTATTTACAACAGCCAAGATACGGAAGCAAACTAAGTGTTCACTGAGAGGTAAATGGATAAAGAAGATGTTGTGTATACATATATAAGTATACATATACCATTTACCTCTCAGTGACTCATTGGAAAAAACTGTGATGCTGGGAGGGATTGGGGGCAGGAGGAGAAGGGGACGACCGAGGACGAGATGGCTGGATGGCATCACTGACTCGATGGACGTGAGTCTGAGTGAACTCCGAGAGTTGGTGATGGACAGGGAGGCCTGGCGTGCTGCGATTCATGGGGTCGCAAAGAGTCGGACATGACTGAGTGACTGAACTGAACCGATATATATATAATCAGCCATAAAAAAGAATGAAATAATGCCATTTGCAGCAACATGAAAGGACGTGGGGGCTTCTCCAGTGGCTTGGCAGTAAAGAATCTGCCTGCAATACAGGAGACATGGGTTCGATCCCTGGGTCAGGAAGATCCCCTGAAGGAGGGCATAGCAACCCACTCCAGCATTCTTGCCTGGAGAATCCCATGGACAGAGGAGCCTGCCAGGCTATAGTCCACAGGGTCGCAAAGAGTCGGACACGATGAAGCAACTGAGCGCACACGCACACAGATGGACCTAGACATGCTGAGAGGTAAGTCAGATATTTGTCTTCCATGAGGTAAGACAAACATCATGTAACATCAATTATATGTGGAATCTGAAAAAATGACACAAAAGAACTTACTTACAAAACAGAAACAGACTCACAGATGTAGGTACAAACTCATGGTTACCAAGGGGGTAGCAGGAGGGGGACAGGTGGGGAGGTAGGTGACAAATTAGGAGTTTGGGATTAACGTACACACGTTACTATATATAAAGTAGGTAAACATGTTCTGTACAGCACAGGGAGTGATATACAGTACAACATATAATGGAAAAGAATCTGAAAAAGAATATATGCATGTGTATGTGTATAATTGAATCTCTTTGCTGTACACTTGAAACTAACACAACATTGTAAATTAACTATACTTCAATTTAAAAGACACTTGCTCTTTGGAAGAAAAGTTATGACCAACCTAGATAGCATATTCAAAAGCAGAGACATTACTTTGCCAACAAAGGTCCATCTAGTCAAGGCTATGGTTTTTCTAGTAATCATGTATGGATGTGAGAGTTGGACTATAAAGAAAGCTGAGCGCCGAAGAATTGATACTTTTGAACTGTGGTGTTGGAGAAGACTCTTAGAGTCCCTTGGACTGCAAGGAGATCCAACCAGTCCATCCTAAAGGACATCAGTCCTGGGCATTCATTGGAAGGACTGATGTTGAACCTGAAACTCTAGTACTTTGGCCACCTGATGCGAAGAGTTGACTCATTTGAAAAGACCCTGATGCTGGGAAAGATTGAGGGCAGGAGGAGAAGGGGACAACAGAGGATGAGATGGTTGGATGGCATCACCGACTCAATGGACATGGGTTTGGGTGGACTCTGGGAGTTGGTGATGGACAGGGAGGCCTGGCATGCTGCGGTTCATGGGGTTGCAAAGAGTCGGACACAACTGAGCAACTAAACTGAACTGAACTGAACTGAAATTTTAAAATTGAATAAAAAACCACTCCTCACCAAGCAGCATTTCTCCCTACTCCTTACTCTCCTGGCACCATACCACTTAACCTTGATTATAAGCCATCTGTCACAAAGAGTTCCCCAATTGTTTTTTTTTTTTTTTAAGATTTTTGATATGGACCATTTGTAAAGTCTTTATTGAATTAGTTACAACATTGCTTCTGTTTTATCTTTTGGTTTTTTAGCCACAAGGCATGTAAGATCTTAGCTCCCAGACCACAGATCAAATCCCCACCTCTGCACAGGAAGGCAAAGCCCCAAGCACTGGACCAACAGGGAAGTCCCTCACTGTGTCTTATGTATGGGTCTTTTCTTCCCCAGTCGGTGAAACCCCATACAACCAGGTAGAAACATGGCCTTACATGAGTAGACTTGGAGAGCGTTACACAGTTAATCAGTAGGCTTGTTCACTTTGCTCTTCTGACACCTCTTTATTAATCAGTCCCTAAGAAGTAGAAATATGAAGTCTGTGCTATTTAAAGCCAGCACAATCCATGGGGTCACAAAGAGTCGGACACCACTGAGCGACTTCACTTTCACTTTCAGGGGAGGTATTGGGCTTCCCTGGTGGCTCAGCTAGCTGGTAAAGAATCCTTCTGCAATGCGGGAGACCTGGGTTGGGTCCCTGGGTTGGGAAGATCCCCTGGAGAAGGAAAAGGCTATCCACTCTAGTATTCTGGCCTGGAGAATTCCATGGACTGTAAGTTTAGTCTATGGGGTCACAAAGAGTCAGACACGACTGAGCGACTTTCACTCACAGGAGATATTTGACACCAACATTCACTAACCAGCAAATGTTTCAAAGTTGTACTCCCTGCCTTTCCTACATTATCTCATTTAAAGCCCTCAGCAGCTCAGCAGCCTTGGGGAGGAGGCTGCTGGCATCCAGCCTGAGGAAGGAGAAACCTGGGGCCACCAAAGGAGAGAATCTGCCCAGTGTCACTTAAGGCAAGTGAATGGAGAACGGAGATTGAAACAAGATCTGTCCCCCAAGCCCATATACTCTGCCTTCCTCTAAAGTTCAGACTAAGAAGTCCAGGTTCAAATTCTCCGCAAAACAATACATTACTTTTGTTTTCAAACAAAATCTTATGATACAGAAAATTTAAGCTCAATTGAATGTCGTTAGAAAAAGATGGGACCACTATGTTCATGGACAGCATTACAGCTAAGAAGGAAGAGGTGTCAATTCTCCCCTGGGTTAGACTATACATTCAATGCAACGTCACTGCATTTCTAACACGTTAAGAATTTGATAAGCATTCCAAAATGTATATGGAAGAGGAAAAGTCCACAAATAAACAAGCTCTGAAATATAAGACACTGCAGAGCTATAATAATAAAAATAATCTGGCACAGAAACAGACAGATGACTGGGACAGAATACAGAACTTAAACCCTGTGAAGAATCTCAAAATCTGAAAATGCAAACGAGCCTGTTTGTGGCAGAAAGCAAACCAGTGGTTGCCTCCTGAGTCTGGAGACAAAAGCGAGATGAAAGGCAAATGAGAAGTTTTAGTGTGGGGGAGATGGTCTGGATCTTGACTGTGGTGGTTTCAGAGGTACACATCCTGTCAAAATTCATCAAACTGGGGGCTTCCCTAGAGCCTCAGATGGTAAAGAATCTGCCTGCAGTGCAGGAGACCCAGGTTCGATCCCAGGGTCAGGAAGATCCCCTAGAGAAGGGAATGGCTCCCCACTCCAGTATTCCTGCCTGGAGAATTCCATGGACAGAGGAGCCTGGCGGATTACAGTCCACCAGGTCACAAAGAGTTGGACACCTCTGAGCAACTGACACTTTCCCTTTCTGGTGGTCCAGTGGTTAAGACTCCATGCTCCCACTGCGGAGGGTGCAAGCTCCACCCCTTGTTGAGGAAGTTCCATATAGTATGAGATGTGGCCAAGGCCAAAAAAAGAAAATCATTAGATTGCACACTTTAAATGTACAAGTGAAATTTACCATACACAGATTATAACTCAATAAAGTAGAAAAAAATAGACATAAGGGAATCTGATGAATGATAGAGGCAGCTCCACATTTATCCCTAAAATACTAGGGATATAGTTTAATGATTTGGGGAAAACTGGCTCACAAAATGGAGACAGCGATGGCACCCCACTCCAGTATTCTTGCCTGGAAAATCCCATGGACGGAGGAGCCTGGTGGGCTGCAGTCCATGGCGCAGCAAAGAGTCAGACATGACTGAGTGACTTCCCTTTCACTTTTCACTTTCATGCATTGGAGAAGGAAGTGGCAACCCACTCCAGTGTTCTTGCCTGGAGAATCCCATGGACGGGGGAGCCTGGTGGGCTGCCATCTATGGGGTCACAGAGTTGGACACGACTGAAGTGACTTAGCAGTAGCAGGCTCACAAAATGGAAAGAAAAAAAATAACACCGGATTCCTTCCTTATATCATGTATTAAGACAAACCTCAAACAGATCACAGCCATCATTGTGAAGGTAAAAGTAGGAAGTTGATAAAAGAAATTATAGAATATATTTGTAACTTGGGGTAAGGAAGAACATCTTAAGATTCTTACTGTGAAAAAGGCAAAAAGTAATGGCATTGGGCTGTATCAAAATTTTAAATTTCTGAAATTACCACTGAAATTTTCAAGAAGCAACAGTTAGAACTAGACATGCGACAACAGACTGGTTCCAAATTGGGAAAGGAGTACGTCAAGGCTGTATGTTGTCACCCTCCTTATTTAACTTCTATGCAGAGCACATCATGCAAAATGCCGACTGGATGAAGCACAAGCTGGGATCAAGATTGGAGGGAGAAATATCAATAACATCAGATATGCAGATGACACAACCCTTACAGCAGAAAGCAAAGAGGAACTAAAGAGCCTCTTGATGAAAGTAAAAAAGGAGAGTGAAAAAGCTGGCTTAAAACTCAACATTCAAAAAACTAAGATCATGGCATCCAATTCCATCACTTCATGGCAAATAGATAGGGAAACAATGGAAACAGTGACAGACTTTATTTTCTTGGGCTCCAAAATCACTGCAAATGGTGACTGCAGCCAAGAAATTAAAAGACGCTTGCACCTTGGAAGAAAAGCTATGACAAACCTAGACAGTATACTAAAAAGCAGAGACATTTCCGACAAATTCTGTCTAGTCAAAGCTACGGTTTTTCCAGTAGCCATGTGTGGATGTGCGAGTTGAACTATACAGAAAGCTGAGTGTTGAATAATTGATGCTTTTGAACCGTGGTATTGGAGAAAACTCTTGAGAGTCCCTTGGACTACAAGGAGATCAAACCAGTCAATCCTAAAGGAAATCAGTCCTGAATATTCACTGGAAGAACTGATGCCAAAGCTGAAACTCCAATACTTTGGCCACCTGATGTGAAGAACTGACTCATTGGAAAAGAGCCTGATGCTGGGAAAGATTGAAGGCAAGAGGAAAAGGGGAAAACTGAGGATGAGATGGTTGGATGGTATCACCGACTCGATAGACATGAGTTTGAGCAAGCTCTGAGAGTTGCTGATAGACAGGGAAGCCTGGCATGCTGCAGTCCATGGGGTGGCAAAGAGTCGGACACAACTGAGCGAGTGAACTGAACAGAACCATTAGATGGCAGAATGAAATTAATATCCAAAATATGTCAGACATCTGCAAATCAACACATTAGAAAAACAGACTACAGTCAAAGAAATTGTAATAACTAACAAATACATTAAAAGGTGCTTACATTCATTAAGAAATTACCTAAATTCACATTACAACAATAAGGAGCCACTTTATAGACACCAAGTACTGAAAAAATTAGAAAGACGGTTAACATCAACCACTAGAGAGGATGTGGTGAATCAGGAATCCTTCATGCACCGCGGTGAGAGTGTCAGCCAATCCAGCCACACTGGAGACTAACTTGGTAAAAATAGGGGTTTGTTCTCTTTCACCCAGCCTTCCCACTCCTGGGTACATACACTTAGAGCAGTGGTCTTCAAACTTTCCTGGGCACCAGTCTCCAAGCTTGTTTGTTGTTCAGTCACTAAGTCGAGCCTGACTCTTTGAGATCCTTTCAGACTCTTTGAGACTGCAGCATGCCCACGACTTGCTCTAAAACACAAACGGATAGTGTCTGTCCCCAGGGTTTCTGATTCAAGAGGTCTAGGTTAGATCCTGATTATATCTTCCCAGGTGAGGCTGATGCTGCTGGGTGTGGACCACTGTAAGAACCACTACCCTAGATAATCTCACAGGTATCATTAAGAGATGCTCCAGGATATTTCTTCATCACAGCTTTGCTCATGGTAGCAGGAATGGAGCGGAGCTAAGTGTACATAATTAGAAAAATGGTGAGATTAGTGGATATGTAGCAGGCCAGCCATACCAAGTAGCAATGATAGCCAGGCACTGGATAAACCTATGCTAACCACAGGCAGCAAATAAATTGCTGAATGAAATTCTTTCAACTTTTATGAATGTCTGAAATTTTCCATAATAAAAGTTTTAATATTGAATGGAAAAGCAACTGAATGAAACTGTAGCAGCACAGCACTATTTACCTAAACTAAAAACATGCACACACCACCTTTAACAAGGATACAGACATACCCAAGAACACCCAACGCGAGAGAGGAAGTTCCTCTGACAAAGAGGAAATGAGACTGGGAAAGAAGGAAGAATATAAAACAAGAAAGGGGCTTTGTACAGGGAGATCTGGTGCCCCAAATCCAGGAATGTTAACCCCAGCACCAGAAAGTCTAAAAGGTGAAAACCACTTCAGTTACATTTACCTTTAATGTTTGCTTCACTGAAAGCCCCCAGCAGCTTTGCGGGTTAAGCGGGACAGATCAGCTTGCCATGGAAAGAGAGAAGAGGAATCTTTCTGAAATACATGATTAGGGTGATTTCAGATTCCCCAAATTCCACCTGCTACTGAGCCCTGGGCTTTACCTGTGTGACATATTGGTTTTAAAAAGAAGTTGGGATGCTCAGCTTTTGGCCAAAGATACACACGTGTCTACGTGTGTGTCTGTGCCTCTTGTCACTATGTCTGTGCATGTGTGAGTCTGTGAATTTGCCTGAAGCAATGTGTGTGTGTGATGTGCTCACTGGCGGAGGGGAAGAAGACTAGAGAGGGCAGCAGAGCACTCTGGCAGACTGGGCGACACACACCGATCAGACACTTGACTCTGCTTTACTGAAACCAGAAGTCAGTTACAAAACCAAACCTGACCCCACTCACTATTCTCTTCCCCTTTCTTCATGCGCGCCTCCCCCACATCCAGTGCTGCTTCCCAACTCTCCTGTCTAAATGGGCTGATACGAAATATGGTCCTCTGGCAACTGGGTAGCTTATTAAAGTGACATACTTTACAGTCAAAATTCTTAGGATGTGGTTCAGTTCAGTTGCCCGGTCGTGTCCGACTCTTTGCAACCCTGTGGACTGTGGCCAGACTTCCCTGTCCATCACCAACTCCTGGGATAGGATGTGGTAGGAGAGGATAAGTGACCATTGCTATTCCCTACCAAGAGCCTTAACAGAAAGTCCAAAATCTTTAAGACTGGGCATACTTTAACAGTCCTTCCAGAAGAGGTTGCTGTGGCTACAGAGATCATCCAAAAAAGGCAAAGAAAGAGCCAACTATATTCTGTTACGTCCCCTTCCCCCGCATCCCCCACCAACTCCACCATTCCCCACTTTTCCAAGGACCATCGAACAATTTATCATATGAAGTGGTGGGAAAGTGTATGGGACAATTAAAAAATAAAGGTCATTGTTAATAGAATTTATGTGAGAAAATGCAGCAACTTTAGGTCAGCAAGTCCATGCCAGGAAAGTATGTCTTTAGGGGAAGAAGAAACAGCTTAACAACTGGAGGAAGGAACAGAATAGCAAAGGTAAAACACAGAAAGAACTGGACAAACACTCCAGCCGCCCTCAAAGACAGGGCCAATTACCCCCGTGCAAATAAGTGAGAACTTTTATTTTCCAAACACTGTTTTGTCTTTCCTATGGCAGCACTTTTCACTGATAACGTGATAATAAATGCTTAGGAACTCTACAGTTGTCCTGAAATGTTTTGTACAAAATAAAGTTTTGTAAATAAAGTGTTTTGATATGCAATTAGACCATTTTCTAGGTTAAAAAAAAAAGTATAACGGTTATATGTAGGAGTCTTCAAGATTTTCATGAGATAAGTTAGCAAAACACGCCTGCCTGTTTTTTCAGCTGACCTGCAGGATGTGTCACAACTTGCAAATTAAGGGGCCTCACCTGGAAAAAGTAAAAGGGTTGAGGCTTCAAGCTACAATTGAATGTCTAAGGTCAACATAGGCAATTCTGACATTTGAAAACATACAAAGTTCTTTAAGTGTCAAAACTTACCAACAAGCTTGTATTATGAAAACTTCTTTAAATTTCAGTCGAATAAACATTTATTGAGTTAGGCACTGTGCAAAATGCTAGAGATCCTCCAATGATTAAGACACTTAATAATTGTGTCCTTTTAATGTCAATGTATCAATTCCTTTAATTAATTTGGTCATGCTTTCTGCTATTTGCAATAGCTCACTACCAGCAATGAAGAGTTGCAGGAATAGACCCTACTATTTAACTAAAAATGTAAATTTCTAATCTCTGAAGCAGAAACAGAAGGAACAGACTATTTCTCTGCTTTACATATTGCTATCTTTTTCTGCACATTAACTAATAAACTGTGCGTGGTGGCAGCTGCCACTTCCTGCTATTCAGAGGGTCACAGAACTGGAGAGGTTCGAAAACATGCTACACACTTTAAGAGAGGCGGGGAAGGAACCCAAAAGACCAAGGCCTCCGATGTCATACACAAAAAGCAAGATAAGCAAAGTCAGTTGCTACAGGCAGAAGTCTCCTGGAGATTCCCCCGAAGCTGGCGCTTCTGACAGCAGGCACAAGCAGCTGCCGCTGCCTTGCTTGGCCAAGGTATGGCTTCAGGGCTGGAAAGTTGCCACCTGCTGAATCACTAAACATCCCTGGGCTTCCCTTGGAGCACTGACCAGACGGGGACCCATCCCCCGCCCGGCTTCTCCCGTGAACACCTCGCTCCCCGAACCAATGAAACGCCCAGCCCTCTCCCCTTCCGCACCAGCCAAAACAGCCAACCAACCTCGCTCGGTCTGGGCAGCCCCAGGCAACTCCCACCGCTGCGACGTCACTAGCCCCACTCCTCTCTTTCTGCCCGCTCGGTCCCCAGCTCCCCCAATGTTCAACCCCCGGTGCCAGGAAGCGTGGGGAGTTCACAGCACACCATGATTGGCACCTGCCACTTCCACACCCAGGGAGCCAACCCCAAAACACCCCCAAGTCCGCACGGAAAATAGCCTGCAAGCAAAATAACCTGTCCAAACAGCTCCGAAGGCCCGGGAAGGTAAATGTCAACGGAGCTAGAATAGTAAGCAGGCCCGATAACACAGAAAATAAACTTCCTCTTCAGAAAAGCAGTCGTCACTCTTCGTGTCGTAAGAGTGTACCGCTGAAGTCGCTACTGTCTGAAGGTGAAATGAAACATCTGAGAAGCTCCTGGAAGGATTCTCTTCACTCCCTCTGGCCCTGGCAAGCCTCATCCCGAATTTTACTCGAAGCTCCGGAGACGGAAACAAGCTTTAACAAGAAGCCTCCAGTGTGTCTCCGTTGCCGGACCAGGACACCGTACCAGACCCACCAGAGGAAGCAGAAAGCCCGAGCCTGGGCTAAGAAGGTGGGAGAAACAGCCCTGCTGTCGCTGCCCTGCCCTTGACAACTCGCCTCGGAATCGCGGAGACCCTTCACGGGAAAAGCCGCGTCCTGGAAAGAATGTCCAGCTCCAGGCTGGCTGATGGCTCCTCCAAGGCCTTACCCCTAAGCACCCTCAAGCGTGGGGGCAGCCCCGCCGGGTGTCAGAGCCGCCCCCAAACCTGGAGGCTGTTAAGCGGTCTGTGGAGGGAGACTCGCTGCTCAGCGAAAGGGGTCCCACCTGTTATGTTATCCACGGACATCGAGCGGGGGAGGTGGGTGGCGGGGAGGTACCCCGAAACTCAGAGTGCCTGGCCAGCTGCGATCGGACCCAGAGGTACCAACTGTCACGCCGCCACCAGATGGGGGTAGGGCCGTGATTTGGGGTCGGATCTGCGGGTCTCCCGACCCCCGCCCGCCACTGTCCGAAGGTTCTTCGGCCCCGCCACAGTCCGCTCGCCCCAAACCGACACTAGGCAGCCTTCCAGTCCGCACGCAGGACCTCTGAAAAGGTGCCCGCTGACGCCCCCGCCTTTCTCCCCGCCCCAACTCAGTCTGGGAGCCCCGCAGGCGGCCCGCCCCCTCGTGGCCCCGAGAACAGCTGCGGGACCGCCCCCACCCCACCCCCCGAGCGGCGGCGCGGGGGGAGTGCCAGCCAGGTACGCGCCAGGCACTGAGCCGGCTGCGCTCACGCCCCCTCGCCCCGGGGTTGCCGGCACACCTTTCCTGGCGTCAAGCCAGGCCCCGTAGGTGCGTGTCCGATCTGCTCCCCAGCGATCGGCTCTCTCCCGCCGCCCGACTCACTTGCACTGGAGTCGCGGCAGCCGCCGGAATTCCGCTCGCCGAGCCCCCAGCCGCGGAATGAAATCCGGGGCAGGGCAGCGTTGGGGCTCTGTACCCGGATTGCGCTCTCTGCCCGGCTCGCCGGGCGCTAGGAGAGAGCAGCCTTCCCTGGCCGGCCCTTCCCGCTCCCGTGCTGCCCCTCGCTGCCGCCGCCGCTGCCCCGGCCACTGCCTAGCTGGTGCGAACGCTTCCGACTAGCCACCGCGAGCCTCCCGGGCTGCCGAGCATGCCCAGTCCGCTGCCCGAGCCGGCCCAGCTGCCCGCGCTACGCAAATCCGCTCCTCCGGGTGTTCGCGGCAGCTGGGAGGGCGGGGCAGGCGGGCGGGGTCTGCAGGGAGCTCGTCCCCGGACCCAGTAGGACTCCGGCCAGACTGCGCACCTAGGGGCAAACGAGGCTTGGCACCCTGTTATTTCATTTTCAAGTACCTGAAAACTCGGGAGGCGGGCGTTTTCTCCACCGAGGAGAGAGGCCTTGCTTGCACATTTTTCGGGGGCCGTTTAGTGAGGCCGGACGGAAGCCAGCTTTTACGCTTGGGGACACTATTCCACTTGGAGCAAAACCAGAATTGAAGAGCTGGAGCTGGTCAGAGCAGAGAACGCAAACTCGGCCTCCTGGAGACCCGGTTCGCAGGCACGAGTTTGCTGGCTGCCCGAGGATTCTCTTTCCCACCGAGCCTAGGAGTACAGCACTTGGAATTAACTCGTGATTGATCATAAAAAACAAACAAAATTTAAATGGCGGACCTCACACTCTACGGTTCATTTTCAAACCTCTATTCACAGACTCCCACCCCAAAAACAGGGAGCGAAGGCGAGCAAGGCCTGGAGTACCTTCAATTGGAGGGGGGAGACTCGGGCCCGCCCCTTCCCGGCCCCACCTCCTGCCGACCCGACGGAGCTGCGGGAAAAAGCTGGAAAGCCGGCGCACGCGGGCCGGAGCATTGCGCATGCCCAGTGGCCCGACCTGGTGCAGGTCGCTCGAAGGAAGGTTTTTTTCCGGCTGCCAGAGCCGGACCCCTGCGCCCGGGGAGCGGACGCCCGGGCGAGCTCTCGGCTTTCTGCAGTGGGATCCTCCCTTCTGTCTGTACCGCTCGGTACCCGGGTGGCGGAGAGGCAGCCTAGGGCTGCGCGACCCGCGGGGTCCGGGACTCGGCGAGCGGGGGAGGGGGCGTGCGGCGGTATCGCCGGGACACGTGACTGTCCGCGGCGCTGCGGGCAGCCATCTTCCGCTGGGCCCTCGGTCGGTGGGCAGTCGGGACGGAGCGGAGACTTGGCAGGATGGGAGCAGAGAGCTCGGCTCCCCGCCACGCCCTCACGCCGGGCTCCAGCTTCTGCTCCGCACCTGCCTCCGCCCCGCACGAGGGCGCTGGATTCCGGGCTCTGGCCCTAGGTTTGTGAGAGGACAGGCTCCCGCGAGGGCTAAAAACAAACGGCTGCGAAATCGAGAGAGCAGGACTCCGGGGGTGGATGGCCTGTGCTTTTTCCCAGAGGCGCAAGTTGGAGAAAGGGGCCCCCTTCTGTAAGGCAGTGACGCCGTTGCTTCCCTGTTCTGATCTGTTCCCTGCGGAGACGTGGTGGGTCGGCAGGAACATCTGGACAGAGGCCATCGCTGTCCCTGAGATGTAATATCCCCGGGCCCCTGCCGGTGCACAGCTGGAATAGTGAACCTTTATTGATGTCCTGCCACGAACCACTTGGGGTCCCCGTGGCCTTAGGACCAGATGAGTCGCCATCACCCGAGAATCTGTTAGAAATGCGAAATGCTAGACCTCCAGCGTTTTGAATCCTGCCACCTCAGTTAAGCCCTCCAGCTGGTTCTGGTGAACATTATACTGCTTTATTTCAACTAAATTTTAGGGCTCCTCACTTTATAAAAACGCATTGAAATTTTGCCCCAGAAGAGGGTGAACTGGTAGGACAATGTGACCCAGCGCCGGCGTTTAATCGCACCCTTCACTCTGGCTGCTTCACTGTTATGTCACTATACTGCTCTTTCAGGGAGATTTTAAAAAGTACATTTGTCACGTAGGGGTTTAAAATAAAAACTGCAATTCAGTTCAGCAACATCTTTTGAGTGTACAGAGGGCAAAGCTCTTTGAGTCATGTAGCCCTACTGAATATTTTCATCAGTTTGCACCAAAGAAGTGCAAGAAAGGCTTGCTTTCTTATGATAAAAATTTTTCAAACTAAGGAAGTGCCAGAAAACTGCTGGCTGATTTCTCTGAAGTGCTGTTTATGCAGAATGGCCAGACTTTGGACTTATAGAAAATGCCATTCAAGGAAGCAGATGGTGTTGAAGTGTCAAGGAGTCTTTCAGTTCAGTTCAGTTGCTCAGTCGTGTCCGACTCTGCGACCCCATGGACGGCAGCACACCAGGCTTGCCTGTCCATCACCAACTCTGGAAGGTTACTCAAACTCAGGTCCATTTAGCTGATGATGCCATCCAACCATCTCATGTTCTGCTCTCCCCTTCCCCTCCCGCCTTAATCTTTCCCAGCATCAGAGTCTTTTCCAGTGAGTAAGTTCTTCCCATCAGGTGGCCAAAGTTTTGGAGTTTCAGCTTCAACATCAGTCCTTCCAACAAATATTCAGGACTAATTTCCTTTAGGATGGACTAGTTGGATCTCCTTGCTGTCCAAGGGACTCTCAAGAGTCTTATCCAACACCACAGTTCAAACGCATCAATTCTTCGTGGCTCAGCTTTCTTTATAGTCAAACTCTCACATCCATACATGACTACGGGTAAAACCATGGCTTTGATTAGATGGACCTTTGTTGACAAAGTAATGTCTCTGCTTTTTAATATACTGTCTAGGTTGGTCAGAACTTTGCTTCCAAGGAGCAAGCGTCTTTTAATTTCCTAGCTGCAATCACCATCTGCAGTGATTTTGGAGCCCAAAAAACTCTGTCACTGTTTCCATTGTTTCCCCATCTATTTGCCCTGAAGTGATGGGACCGGATGCCATGATCTTAGTTTTCTGAATGTTGAGTTTTAAGCCAACTTTTTCACTCTCCTCTTTCACTTTGAACAAGAGCCTCCATAGTTCTTCATTTTCTGCCATAAGGGTGGTGTCACCTGCATATCTGAGGTTATTGATATTTCTCCCAGCAATCTTGATTCCAGCTTGTGCTTCATCCAGTCCAGCATTTTGAATGATGTACTTTGCATATAAGTTAAATAAGCAGAGTGATAATATACAGTCTTGACATACTCCTTTCCTGATTTGGAACCAGTCAAAAGTGCCCCACCCCCAATGTAAAGCTGAACTACTGCTGCTGCTGCTGCTGCTAAGTCGCTTCAGTCATGTCCAACTCTGGGCGACCCCATAGACAGCAGCCCACCAGGCTCCCCCGTCCCTGAGATTCTCCAGGCAAGAACACTGGAGTAGTTTGCCATTTCCTTCTCCAATGATGAAAGTGAAAAGTGAAATCGAAGCTGCTCAGTCGTGTCCAACTCGCAACAACCCCAGGGACTACAGCACCAGGCTCCTCTGTCCATGGGATTTTCCAGGCAAGAGTACTGGAGTGAAAGCTGAACTGAGTTTTATAAAATGCTAGTGGTTTTTGTTTGTAAGTGCTTTTACTAGGGTGATACTTGTAATTTTTTCCTTAATTCTTGATTTTCCTATGTTTGAAATGTTTCATAATAAAAAGCATAAAAGCATTCTAAATTCCTTTCCATGAATAATTTATATATATATATATAAAACATGGAAAAAAAGCAAGTATAAAACTATTTCCAATTTGTTCCAATTTCATAAGGTAATTCAAAGAGAAAGAGCTATAATAAACTAGGGAAAATAAGAAATTGAAAAGCAGTGAAAATAAATTCTAGATGAGATGATTTTAAGAAATACTTGAGATGATCCTCCTTGATATTCAATGTAGTCCTGGTTGTTAAGTCACTATTATTTGTAACCAAAATAAGAAGAAAGAACATAAAGGAAAACAAATAATTGTCCTTCTCCAGTCCACCCAACACTAGTTTGGGTAAAACACGAGTTTTACCCGTATCTTTCTATTCACAATTTAAGTAAACAGCATGCTGCTGCTGCTGCTGCTAAGTTGCTTAATTGTAAAATTTTAGAATTCTCAAGTACATAGAATATCATAAATTACATTGTTGTCAGGACAACAATGAAATAAAAATGAATCACCTCCAAATCACAATCTGTCATTAAAATATCTTTTAAATTAGTATTAAGAGCAAATACTTCAGTTCAGTCGCTCAGTCGTGTCCGAATCTTTGTGACCCCATGAATGGCAGCACCCCAGGCCTCCCTATCCATCACCAACTCCCGGAGTTCACTCAGACTCCCGTCCATCGAGTCGGTGATGCCATCCAGCCATCTCATCCTCTGTCGTCCCCTTCTCCTCCTGCCCCCAATCCCTCCCAACATCAGGGTCTTTTCCAATGAGTCAACTCTTCACATGAGGTGGCCAAAGTATTGGAGTTGCAGCTTTAGCATCAGTCCTTCCAATGAACACCCAGGACTAATCTCCTTTAGAATGGACTGGATGGATCTCCTTGCAGTCCAAGGGACTCTCAAGAGTCTTCTCCAACACCACAGTTCAAAAGCATCAATTCTTCAGCACTCAGCCTTCTTCACAGTCCAACTCTCACATCCATACGTGACCACTGGAAAAACCATAGCCTTGACTAGATGGACCTTTGTTGGCAAAGTAATGTCTCTGGTTTTGAATATACTGTCTAGGTTGATCATAACTTTTCTTCCAAGGAGTAAGCATCTTTTAATTTCATGGTTGCAATCACCATCTTCAGTGATTTTGGAGCCCCAGAAAATAAAGTCTGACACTGTTTCCCCATCTACTTCCCATGAAGTGATGAGGCCAGATGACATGATCTTAATTTTTTGAATGTTGAGCTTTAACCAATTTTTTCACTCTCCTCTTCACTATCATCAAGAGGTTTTTCACTTCCTCTTCACTTTCTGCCATAAGGGTGGTGTCATCTGCATATCTGAGATTATTGATATTTCTCCTGGCAATCTTGATTCCAGCTTGTGCTTCCTCTAGCCCAGTGTTTCTCATGATGTATTCTGCATATGAGTTAAATAAGCAGAGTGACAATATACAGCCTTGAGGTACTCCTTTTCCTATTTGGAGCCAGTCTGTTGTTCCATCTCCAGTTCTAACTGTTGCTTCCTGACCTGCATACAGGTTTCTCAAGAGGCAGGTCAGGTGGTCTGGTATTCCCATCTCTTTCAGAATTTTCCAATTTATTGTGATCCACACAGTCAAAGGCTTTGGCATAGTCAATAAAGCAGAAATAGATGTTTTTCTGGAACTCTCTTGCTTTTTCCATGATCCAGTGGATGTTGGCTATTTGACCTCTGGTTCCTCTGCCTTTTCTAAAACCAGCTTGAACATCTGCAAGTTCATGGTTCACATATTGCTGAAGCCTGGCTTGGAGAATTTTGAGCATTACTTTACTAACGTGTAAGATGAGTGCAATTGTGCGGTAGTTTGAGCATTCTTTGGCATGCCTTTCTTTGAGATTGGAATGAAAACTGATCTTTTCCAGTCCTGTGGCCACTGCTGAGTTTTCCAAATTTGCTGGCATATTGAGTGCAGCACTTTCACAGCATCATATTTTAGGATTTGAAATAGCTCAACTGGAATTCCATCACCTCCACTAGCTTTGTTCGTAGTGATGCTTTCTAAGGCCCACTTGACTTCACATTCCAAGATGTCTGGCACTAGGTGAGTGATCACACCATCGTGATTATCTTGGTCGTGAAGCCTCTTTTGTACAGTTCTTCTGTGTATTCTTGCCACCTCTTCTTAATATCTTCTGCTTCTGTTAGGTCCATACCATTTCTGTCCTTTATCGAGCCCATCTTTGCATGAAATGTTCCCTTGGTATCTCTAATTTTCTTGAAGAGATCTCTAGTTTTTCCCATTCTATTGTTTTCCTCTATTTCTTTGCATTGATCGCTGAGGAAGGCTTTCATATCTCTCCTTGCTATTCTTTGGAACTCTGCATTCAGATGCTTGTATCTTTCCTTTTCTCCTTTGCTTTTCACTTGTCTTCTTTTCACAGCTATTTGTAATGCCTCCCCAGACAGCCATTTTGCTTTTTTGCATTTCTTTTCCATGGGGATGGTCTTGATCTCTGTCTCCTGTACAATGTCAGGAACCTCATTCCATAGTTCATCAGGCACTCTATCTGTCAGATCTAGTCCCTTAAATCTATTTCTCACTTGCACTGTTAATCATAGGGATTTGATTTAGGTCATACCTGAATGGTCTAGTGGTGTTCCCTACTTTCTTCAATTTAAGTCTGAATTTGGTAATAAGGAGTTCATGATCTGAGCCACAGTCAGCTCCCAGTCTTGTTTTTGCTGAGTGTATAGAGCTTCCCCATCTTTGGCTGCAAAGAACATAATCAATCTGATTTTGGTGTTGACCATCTGGTGATGTCCATGTGTAGAGTCTTCTCTTGTCTTGTTGGAAGAGGGTGTTTGCTATGACCAGTGCGTTCTCTTGGCAAAACTCTATTAGTCTTTGCCCTGCTTCATTCCACATTCCAAGGCCAAATTTGCCTGTTACTCCAGGTGTTTCTTGACTTCCTACTTTTGCATTCCAGTCCCCTGTAATGAAAAGGACATCTTTTTGGGTGTTACTTCTAAAAGGTCTTGTAGGTCTTCATAGAACCGTTCAACTTTGGCTTCTTCAGCATTACTGATTGAGGCATAGGCTTGGATAACTGTGATATAGAATGGTTTGCCTTGGAAATGAAC
The DNA here is from genome assembly GCF_014754425.2 of Oryx dammah. NCBI lineage: Eukaryota > Metazoa > Chordata > Mammalia > Artiodactyla > Bovidae > Oryx > Oryx dammah. Next base: position 8,562,073 of record NW_024070198.1, read on the forward strand.
AGAGATCATTCTGTCGTTTTTGAGATTGCATCCAAGTACTGCCTTTCGGACTCTTTTGTTGACCATGATGGCTACTCCATTTCTTCTAAGGGATTCCTGCCTACAGTAGTAGATACAATGGTCATCTGAGTTAAATTCACCCATTCCAGTCCATTTTAGTTTGCCGATTCCTAAAATGTCAACATTCACTCTTGCCATCTCCTGTTTGACCACTTCCAATTTGCCTTGATTCATGGACCTAACATTCCAGGTTCCTATGTAATATTGCTCTTTATAGCATCGGACTTGCTTCCATCACCAGTCACATCTAGAGCAAGCAGTTCACTTGCCAGAACAGCTATTCTGAAGTAGGTGGTTCAGTTCCTAATGAATGAATCTTTCTACCTTTAGAAGGTAATGTGGTGGTAGTGGTGGTGGTTTAGTTGCTAAGTCGTGTCCTACCCTTGCGATCACATGGACTGTAGCCTGCCAGGCTCCTCTGTCCATGGGATTCTCCAGGCGAGAATACTGGAGTGGGTTGCCATTTCCTTCTACAGGGGATCTTCCCGACCCAGGCATCAAACCTGGGTCTCCTGCATTGCGGGCAGATGATTTACCAACTGAGCTATGAGGGAAGCCCAGAAGGTAATGTACCTGATCAAAAATGCAGAGGTCTTATCCAGTTGACTGTTCACCTATAAGCAGAAGCCGTCACTCGCCAAACCATAGTCAAAGTCAAATAGTATTAAAGAAGCAAGGAGGCTTCTGTGTGCCCAAGGCAATTTGTCTCAGTGGGAGAATCTAGAACCACAAAGCCAGAGTAGCAGAAACAAGACCTTGTAAGCTCTCTTAGGCCTTTAGAGTGTCAGGAGCTGTGTTAGGCATTACTGACAAAATGGAGGCACGGCCCTAAACCCCTTCCCTTTGTTCCATAGGCACGGACCCAGAATGAAGGAGTTAGGCTTTGTGATTCTGACTTGTTTTTTCCTTTCCTCAGCTGAGTTGACTGAAGAGAATATTAAGGTGCTTATTGTTTCTGAGAGGAGCATGAGAAGGCATAAAGCCTTCTGCAGCTGTGCTCAAAGAATACTTCATAAAGTTAATCATTGACATTTGTTCAAGGACTTTTACAAAAGAGTGTTCCAGGGTGAGCACAGAGGCCGCAGCTTGACACCATGGGAGGGATTGCTATCTGAAGCCTATTTGTGAGGAAAGTGTTTATGGCAAAGGAGTTTACTGAATTTAGGGCTTCAGTTCAGTTCAGTCGCTCAGTCGTGTCCGACTCTTTGCGATCCCATGAATCGCAGCACGCCAGGCCTCCCTGTCCATCACTATCTCCCGGAGTTCACTCAGACTCACATCTATTGAGTCCGTAATGCCATCCAGCCATCTCATCCTCTGTCGTCCCCTTCTCCTCCTGCCCCCAGTCCCTCCCAGCATCAAAGTCTTTTCCAATGAGTCAACTCTTCTCATGAGGTGGCCAAAGTACTGGAGCTTCAGCTTTAGCATCATTCCTTCCAAAGAAATCCCAGGGCTGATCTCCTTCAGAATGGACTGGTTGGATCTCCTTGCAGTCCAAGGGACTCTCAAGAGTCTTCTCCAACACCACAGTTCAAACCATCAATTCTTCGGTGCTCAGCCTTCTTCACAGTCCAACTCTCACATCCATACATGACCACAGGAAAAACCATAGCCTTGACTAGACGGGCCTTAGTCGGCAAAGTAATGTCTCTGCTTTTGAATATACTATCTAGGTTGGTCATAACTTTTCTTCTGAGGAGTAAGCGTCTTAATTTCATGGCTGCAGTCACCATCTGCAGTGATTTTGGATCCCCCGAAAATAAAGCCTGACACTGTTTCTACTGTTTCCCCATCTATTTCCATGAAGTGATAGGACCAGATGCCATGATCTTCATTTTCTGAATGTTGAGCTTTAAGCCAACTTTAAGGTCCGTCTAGTCAAGGCTATGGTTTTTCCAGTAGTCATGTATGGATGTGAGAGTTGGACTGTGAAGAAGGCTGAGTGCTGAAGAATTGATGCTTTTGAACTGTGGTGTTGGAGAAGATTCTTCAGAATCCCTTGGACTGCAAGGAGATCCAACCAGTCCATTCTGAAGGAGATCAAACCTGGGATTTCTTTGGAAGGAATGATGCTAAAGCTGAAACTCCAGTACTTTGGCCACCTTATGTGAAGAGTTGACTCATTGGAAAAGACTTTGATGCTGGGAGGGACTGGGGGCAGGAGGAGAAGGGGACGACAGAGGATGAGATAGCTGGATGGCATCACTGACTTGATGGACGTGAGTCTGAGTGAACTCTGGGAGTTGGTGATGGACAGGGAGGCCTGGGGTGCTGCCATTCATGGGGTTACAAAGAGTTGGACATGACTGAGTGACTGAACTGAACTGAACTGATAGCTAGAAACCCTTTCTTAGAAATAGTGAGCTCAGGATACTAGGGGCAAACAGGGCTTATAAAGATAAGAATTAAACAGAGGAATGTGGTATGCAGCCCAGACATTAGCATGAGTTACAGTGTATTCACAAGGAGACATGAGAAAAAGTAGATAAGAGAATCACTGAGGAAGGAACTCCTTTTGAGGGGCAACAATGATTTTTGGAGAAAAATAAATCTGGGTCAATGGGAACTAAAAATATCAAACCTCTGACCTAATGCTTTTGTAAAAGTATAAAAGAGAATCATAAGCTTGAAATAAACAGGCAGTCCAAGAAAAATGAGACGCTGCCTCAGTTTCTTGCCGACACCACTCACCCCTTCAGGTTGAATCCCTGGCTGCTGGAGCTGGACTCCAGCATTAGAGGCCTTTTTCAAGGTCATCATCTGGCCAACCAACAGCCCAGTTTCCAGAACAAGTTTGATCAGATCAGAAGAACCAGATGCAGACAACAGGGCTGATTCCAAGTGTTTATCCTGAGGCTTCGATCTGGTAACCTCTGTCTGGGCCTTTTCCTATGCCTGTGGCTAGGATTCCTGGCTTCTATGACTGCTTGGGTTCTCTTCCTGGTCAACAAAAAGCTGGAATTTATTTGAAGGCACTGAGGTGTATCAGGGATGCAGCTGAGGCTCAGCGAGAGATCAGAACCAGGAATTGAACTATTGACAGGAACCCAGGAAGTCTCCCTCTGTCTCCTTTTCTGTTTCCCTCTGTTTACTCTCTCCCCTCACACTATGGGTTTTTCCATCTTTCTAAGTAGATAAGGTAGGAGAAGGTGATGGCACCCCACTCCAGTACTCTTGCCTGGAAAATCCCATGGATGGAGGAGCCTGGTGGGCTGCAGTCCATGGGGTCGCGAAGAGCCAGACATGACTGAGCAACTTCACTTTCACTTTTCACTTTTATGCATTGGAGAAGGAAATGGCAGCCCACTCCAGTGTTCTTGCCTAGAGAATCCCAGGGACGGGGGAGCCTGGTGGGCTGCCATCTATGGGGTCGCACAGAGTCAGACTGAAGCGACTTAGCAGCAGCAGCAGCAAGTAGATAAGGTAGGAAGTCCTGGGAGAAGGAAAACCAGGCATGTCTTTCTTGACATGCTGTGTACTGTGTGCTTAGTCACTCAGTCGTGTCTGACTCTGCGACACCATGGACTGCAGCCAGCCAAGCTCCTCTGTCCATGGTATTTCCCAGACAAGGATGCTGGAGTGGGTTGCCCTTTCCTCAGGGGCTCTTCCTGAGACTGAACCCGAGCCTCCCGCCTCTCCTGGGTTGGCAGGCAGATTCTTTATCACTCTGTCACCTGGGAAGATACCTGGAATATGCAGGTATCCTTAACTTAAAACTTCCCCAATTTGCTGTTAGAGAGACATTGTTTGGGGAAAGATCCTTGGGGTTCTCCTTACTTGCTGCAAGTAGTAAGTTGTTCTTTCTCCCTATCTCTGTCTTGTGTCTTTTGTTTCAACACCCACCAAGAAGCAAACTCAGTTGTAGGGTAACACCTTCAGTTTACAAAGAAGGAAATGACCACTTGAGAGCTCCCAAATTTTTCTCTTCCGAAGAGTAGCAAGACTCACTCTACCCATATTCATTAGAATTGATGCCTTTGGTGCTGGAGAAACCTCGTGAGGGTCCCTTGGAGGGCAAAATCAAACCAGTCAATCCTAAAGGAAATCAACTCTGATATTCATTAGAAGGACTGATGTTGAAGTTGAAGCTCCAGTAATTTGGCCACCTGATATGAGGAGCAGACTCACTGGAAAAGACCCTGATGCTGGGAAGGATTGAAGGCAGGAGGAGAAGGGGAATGAGATGGTTGGATGGCATCATCAACTCAATGGACATGAGTTTGAGCAAACTCAGGAGATAATGAAGGACAGGAAAGGATGGTGTGCTGCAGTCCATGGGATCACAAAGAGTTGGACACAACTGAGCAACTGAACAACAACAACCCATATTCATTTTCCCGTTTGTCTAACTGAATCTTATTTCCCTTCCCCAGATTCCTACTGTCCACTAGAACCAGTCTTATTAATATTTCAAAACCCATCTCCAAGTCTACCTTTTTCATAAAAGCTTCTTTCCCTTCTAGGACATAGAAATCTCCTATTTACACATTTTGGCATTTACGTAAGTTACATTGTATCTTTAACAATTCTCTGTATTTTTCCTGCAGATAAGTTTTGAGTTACAGCTTACCTAGTAAATAGCATATTGATGATATCGATTTATTTATAACCTTCCATAGTACCTAGCACAGGAGTTAGCATCAGGTAGCCTATAGTATTTCTTGAACTTTTACACTTTTGTCCTTTTTACTTTTCTGTTACTGTGTTTTTGTTTAAAAAGGGTAAACCACTAGGCATGGCAATGTCCTTGCATTATTGCTCTCTAATTAGCAACCACTCTTCATAATCTGCTGTGTGCATCTAAAAAGGATTTTGAAATTAGACATTTATGACTGGGCACTAACCAGTCATATCAACAGAATCAGTACTATCAACAGAACGCTGGACTGACAGACACATCACAATGGTCAAGAGTTGTAATTTGCTCCCAATTTTTTAAACAGTCAGTGTGTAACTCCAGGCAAGGCTTGATTATCACCTCTTAAAATGGGAATAATATAAACCACCTCCTCTTTGCTCCCCATAGGTTTCACAGAAGTTAATTAGATCTTTAATAAGAATATATTAACTGTCTTCTAACTAATTAGCAGTAAACAGAATGAAAATATCAGATCCTGTCAAGGTATTAAGAATGTTTGTTGTTGTATTTAGCAATCATCTGCCTTCTAAAGATAATGATTACAGCCGCAGCTGTAGTACAGAAAATAATGACTAGGTACGGGTCAGTGTCTCCTCCAACTATCATTTGTAAACAAGTCCTGAATGGCCAGAACTAATTGGAGGGTTGAGAATAAAATTCTCTCCCTCACACTAAGAGAGAGATTTACATAGTGCAATCACTTGGATTTCGTAGGTTCTACCCAAACTCTTCAAAGGCTTCAAATCTAGGACATGTTGGAGAGAACAGCAGCAACTGAGGACTGGCACTTTTTCTGGAACCTCCACAGCACCTCCTTTGTTCTGTAAAATGTTAAAGGCGCATATAAAAATTCTTCTATGATTACCTTTATAGTACAGCAAATTGAGGACATTCTCTCTGCCAAATTAACACCTGGAAGATGTATCTGGAGTAACTTAACAAAAGATTTGTTAAATACTGTGCACTGTGATCTAGACTAGGCTTTCTCAACCTTGGTTCTGTGGATATTTTGGACAAGAAAATACTTTACTGTGGGAGGCTGTCCAGTATATCATAGAATATTTAGCAGTATCCTGGGCCTCAACCAACTAGAAGCCAGTAGTACTGCTCCTCCCAATTGTGACAGCCAGAAATGTCTCCAGACATTGCCAAGTGTCCCCTGGGTAGGGGTGGAGGTTGGAATCATCCTCAGTTGGGAACCACTGATTTAGACAGTAACAAAAATGAAGTAACAGAAAAGAAAATTCTTGGGCTCTCGAGGTATCAAGCATCCTTCTTTGATGCCACTCAGCACTTTTATATACTATGTTTATACCTTAAGTATCCATATTGAATTAAATCAGCCAATGATTGTTTAGCTCTTGAAGGACAAATCTGAGGGTCATTTCTGTGTATTCATAAATAGAAACAGATGGAATATGTTCTATTTCTCCAAAGCAGGCACATATGTTATTCTCATCCTAATATCTGCCCCATCCTCAAGATTCCCAAACAATGAATGAAACATACTTATATCTTAAAATTATTCATCATTTCTCTGAGATTCAAATTTAACTGAATGTCCTGGGGTATATATATATTAATGGCTAAATCTGGCAACCTTATAGACTGAAAATTTATGCTTCTCCCTTGAGTTCTAGCTCCAGAAACTTTATAACTTGACTTTGTGAAGAATAATAAAGACCAGTTATTGGAAGGAATTTTTAAAAAGAGGAAGAAATGCTGGTAGAAGGAGGGACATAACTAAATTTAACTCTGGTAAATTTCCTTTGAAACATATTTGTTCTCTTACTGAAAATTGTGGTAACTTCTTAGAATCCACTCAAAGCCTAATGGGATTCATTGTGTAATTTATTTCAAAATGCTTCTGCTGCTCATAGGCCACTTAGCATTTGCCTGGCAAATGATGATGGTCTACTGTTCTTGTCCAGTCATCGTGTGGAAAGTCATGGAGTAGACTGAGACGTAAGCCCCTCGTAATCTCCTAGGCAGGAAGAAGAGTAGAAGCTCAGAGCAGCTTTACTTTTCCTTCAGCTCACCTTCCTAGTCACCTGGGAACTGCTTAGAAGTGCATAACCTTGGACCTACCCCCAAACTACTGATGGAAATTCTAGGGATGAGTCCCAGCAACCAGGTATTTAACAAGCCTTGCAGGCGATTCTGATGCACGTGCAAGTTTGAGAACCCTGGTTCTCAACTGTGAATGCGGAAGAGAAACACCTGCTACCTGGAATCCGCACCCAACAGATTCTGATTTAAGTGGTCTGATGTGCAATTCAGGCATCAAGATTTTTTAAAGCTCTCAGTGTGCACCACTGCTTTACAGTATTTCTTTTCAAATGCCAAAGGGAAGAGAAGCTCCTGACATTGCAAATATAATGCTTTCTACTTCTGGCCCAGGTCAACTTTACATACAGGCAAAATGGACAGGGTTACGTGGTTAATATGTGGTCTCTTCCTCAAAGCTCTAAATCCACTCTTTGAGGACCTCCTAGAGTCAATTTGATATAATAGAAAGAGAGAAAAATAATTTCCTGATCCCCAAGTCCTGCCTAAATATTCATTAACCTCTTGGAGCCACATTCTCTTGTGTCTACACGAAGGATGATATTAACTCTCCACAGGGCTTTGAGTGTGATTGAAAGAGACCATGTAGATAAAAAAGGCAGAGGATCAATAATCACATCTGAACCAAAGGAGGCTTTGTGGAAGGGGGAAATTTAAAGGGACAAAGCTCAGTAAATTCACAAATTTCAATGTGTCTTTCTATAATAATTATTTACATTATTTTGTCATTTTATATTCCCTCACTTTTTTGTGTGTCTCCCCTCCCCTCCACGAACCTAATCATTTTTCCTGTTTTCAGTGCAGATACTTTGGTGACCCATCTGTATTTTTGGTTGAGCTATCTCGATGACACTAAGAATGGTAGTTCTAAAGACTGTGGTAGCTACATACCACTATTATGCTCTATTATTATTCCTTAGGGCCAAAACAAAGTTAACACGACAATTGTGTGTGTGTGTGTATGTGTTTAACACGCTTGCCTGTTGAGCAAGCTAATCATTTTAAGCCCCTTATTCGTCTCAAATGGATGTAATAGGCTTCCCTATGAGCTAAAAACCCTCAGTCCTTTGGAGCTGCCCTGGCTGCCTCAGTGCATGGTGCATATTCTACCATTAAATGGAATAGTTCTTTACAAGACTTCTTTTTAAATTGTGTATTTATTTTTCCTTGTGCTGGGTCTTTGTCGCTGCAGTGAACTTTCTCTAGTTGCGGTGAGCGGGGGCTACTTTCTGGTTGCAGTGCGCAGGCTTCTCTTTGTGGGGGCTTCTCTTGTTGCAGAGCAGAGGCTCCAGGCACGTTAGTCGCAGCACACGGGCTCAGTAGTTGTAGCTTGCGGGCCCTAGGGTGAGTGGGCTTCAGTAGGTGTGGCACGCAGGCTCAGTTGCTCTGCGGCATGTGGAATCTTCCGGGACCAGGGATCGAACCCCTAGCCCCTGCACTGGCAGGCAGATTCCTATCCACTGTACCACCAGGGAAGTCCTACAAGGCTTCTTAATATAGAAGCTTGAGATGTATGGACATACTTCTGTTACCTGTTGCAACATGGGATGGTGGCTCCCTCCTACGGTACTGCTGAGCCTAACCATTCAAACATTCATCAAGTAGCCTTGGAAAGCTGGGCATGGTGTGCATCTAGAAAAAGAACAAAGGGGAAGTTTCCAAAAACACCTGATTGGCAAAAATGAAGTAACTCAGATGAGCCCTTGGCATGTACTCTAGCTAGAGTCTGCTGGATCAGCCCTTAGTTCAGTTCAGTTCAGTCGCTCAGTCGTGTCCGACTGTCTGCGACCCCATGAATCACAGCACGCCAGGCCTCCCTGTCCATCACCAACTCCCGGAGTTCACTCGGACTCACATCCATCAAGTTGGTGATGCCATCCACCCATCTCATCCTCGGTCGTCCCTTTCTCCTCCTGCCCCCAATCTCTCGCAGCATCAGAGTCTTTTCCAATGAGTCAACTCTTCACATGAGGTGGCCAAAGTACTGGAGTTTCAGCTTTAGCATCATTCCTTCCAAAGAAATCCCAGGGCTGATCTCCTTCAGAATGGACTGGTTGGATCTCCTTGCAGTCCAAGGGACTCTCAAGAGTCTTCTCCAACACCACAGTTCAAAAGCATCAATTCTTTGGCACTCAGCTTTCTTCACAGTCCAACTCTCACACCCATACATGACCACAGGAAAAACCATAGCCTTGACTAGACGGACCTTAGCCGGCAAAGTAATGTCTCTGCTTTTGAATATGCTATCTAGGTTGGTCATAACTTTCCTTCCAAGGAGTAAGCGTCTTTTCATTTCATGGCTGCAATCACCATCTTCAGTGATTTTGGAGCCCAAAAAATAAAGTCTGACACTGTTTCCACTGTTTTCCCATCTATTTCCCATGAAGTGATGGAACAAATCTGAAGCAGAAATTCCTTCTGGAACATATGTCATGAACCAGAAACCAGACACTGGAGCAGAGCCAGAGGCAATGGGCTTTGGAATCAGAAACTGAGTTTGTGCTCTAACCCTGCCACTTACTAGCTGTGTGACATTGTGCAGGAGACTAAACCTCCTGGAGACACGTTTTCCTCACCTGTACAACGTGGGTTGTTGTGCTTGTGCTTAGCTGCTCAGTTGTGTACAACTCTTTGTGACCCCATGGACGGTAGTCTGCCAGGCTCCTGTGTCCATGGGATTCTCCAAGCTAGAATACTGGAGTGGATTGCCATGCTCTGCTCCAGGGAATCCTCCCAATCCAGGATCGAACCAAGGTCTCCCACATTGCAGGTGGATTCTTTACCATCTGAGCCACCAGGGAATAATAACTTATTTCTGGGTTATGAGGATTACTTGATAATCCACACAAAGCAACATCTACAACACTGTGTAAACGTGTAATAAATTTTTTTGTTTTAAGACAATATTTTGAGATGATTATGTTCTTTAACTGTAGGTCCCCTTTTCCTTCTTTTCCGTCCTCTTCCACCCAACCCCTACTTGAGCAGATCTACCTTCACAGCCTTTGTTGAGGAAAGAAAGAGACCATGAGGCTTCCCAACTTTTGTTTATAGAAGTTTGAGTCCCAGTAGACTGAGACAAGGCATCTCAGCCAGAAACAGGGAAGGAAATTGATGGGGTTTCTTTTCACCCAAAACTAGAAAGAGATTTTGTTTGGATGGAAGGAGAAGAGAAAAGAGAGAGAAGGGTGCTACATCAGCTTTCCAGCACAGCTGTCAGGAAGAAAGTTAGACCAGAGAGAGAAGGGCCACTGAGATACCTGGACAGCTGGGAATGTAAGCAACCCAATAAAGATTCCAAAGTCTAAACCATGGGTCCAAAGAGTGGAGCTGCCAGACACCAAGGACCTTGCCCCTTCCACCAGCATGGAAAGGGAACCCAAGAGCCTGTACACCCACAACCCCCACGACGCTCTCCCACCCTGTTGTTGTTTTCTAGTCGCTAAGTTGTGTCCAACTCTTGCAAACCCATGGACTATCGCCCGCCAGGCTCCTCTGCCCATGGGATTTCTCAGGCAAGAATACTGGACTGGGTTGCCATTTCCTTCTCCAGGGGATCTTCCTGACCCAGGGATCAAACGCACATCTCTTGCATAATCCGGTGCATTCTTTACCGCTGAGCCACCGGGGAAGTCCCTCTACCACTCTGAACCTTGATGATTCCAGGGAGCATTTGAAAAACATTGACCCTTCAAAAAATAAAAAGGTAGGTTTTCCATCAACTAGGGAGAATGGGCAGTGGTGGTGGTGGTGATGGTATAGAAATGGAGATTAAATGGAGTTACCAAAACTAAAGTTATATTTCCCACACAATAGTGTTTGCAGATTTGCTCACCAAGATTTGTATAAAATTTCAGAATTTGCGATGTCTCAAGGCAATAGTTAAAAACATTAATTATTGTGGTCTCACTAGAAATGTTGACATAGATGCTGGTGGGGGGGTGCGGCAATAGGAGAAAATTAGCATAAACCTCAAGAATACCTTAGAATTTGCTACCTTCAGTGTCTATTGGCATCCTTGCACTTGCTCATGAAAATTAAGTGAATCAGGCTGGCTTGATGAGCAGCACACAAGAAAGACGTTCTGTAAATGTGCTTACTAAGTTGTGAGGCTGGAAGCCTCCTTTCTCCCAGCTTTTCTCCTTCCCTAAAATCTTTTTTCATTTCTTTGTCAGTGCCTTTATTTTTTTTAGCTGCATTTAAAATGTTTTTCATTATTTCTGCATGAGTAAAACTATGTGTCATTTCAGCCTCCTTGTCAGCTTCTGTTTCACTTTCATTAAATTTGTTGATTGAGTGTGAAGGAGGAGGCACCGTCATAATTTTTGGATTTTGTTCTTCTGGGCTAGATCTTTCTAGGAGCAATGCTGTGATCTCGACTGCAGTTTTGTAATGATGCTCTGAAAAGATAGGGTGAGACTAGGGAAGGCACTTTATCCCTTCTTTCTCTCTTTCTGTGACTTCAGAGAGGCAGTAAAGGAGGGGAGGAGGATACTTATGTTTCCCCTCCCTTCATGCATTCTTTCATTTCTCATCACATGTGTTTACCAGCACTTTCTAGCTGGCAGACACTGCTTTGGGAGCTGGAGGTACAATGGACAACAAAAACAGGGCTGGTTCCTGCCCTCATGGAGCCTATGGTCTGGTGGTAAGATAGACCTTTTTTTTTTTTAATTTTTAAAAATTATTTATTTATTTGGCTGTGCTGGGTCTTAGTTGCAGCATGCTGATCTCTAGTGGTGGCATGTGAATAGTTGAGGCATGTGCAATCTAGCTCCCTGACTAGGGTTAGAACCTGGGCCCCCTGCATTGGGAGTGAAGAGTCTTAGACACTGGACTGCCAAAAAAGTCCCAAATTTATCCTCTTAATAATTTTTTAATTTTTTAAAATACTTGTTTATTTTGGCTGTGCTGGGTCTTAGTTTGCAGCATGTGGGATCTAGTTCCCTGACCAGGGATCGAACCTGGGCCCCCTGCATTGGGAGCTCAGAGTCTTAGCCACTGGACCACCAGGGAAGTCCTGAAACAGACTTCAATCAAACAAAACATGAATTAGTGTCTAGTTACCCCTAGAGATCCAGATCTGATTGAGCTGGAGGAGGGTCCAGGCATCAGTATATTTTATAAGCTCCATAGGTAATTCTAACAGGCTTCCAGGGCTGGGAATCACTGGGCTAGACCACACAGTTCTAATCAAGCACCAGGAAGCATTTTTATTTACCTTACAACAATGGTGAAGTTACTGAAAAGAGGTGGTATAGTAATATTTGGGTATTATTATTTTTAATAAGCTTTATTTTGAAATAATTGTAGATATCCATAAAGTTGTAAGAAATAATACAGAGAGATCCTATTTCCCCTTTACCCAGTTTTCCCCAATGGTCATATGTTGCAAAACTATTGATATAATACAATATCACAGCCAAGATACTGTCACTGATACAGTCAAGTACAGAATATTTTTAACACCATAACGATTCTTCCTGTTGCCCTTTGATAGCCATGCAAATTCCCTCATATCCTCCCAAATCCTGGTGATCATTAATGTAATCTCTATACTTTTGTCATGTCTATAATCTTGTCATTTTCAACAGTTATAGAATGGAATCGCACAGTATTTAACATTTTGGGATTGCCCTTTTCCTTTCAGCATAATTACCTGGAGATTCATAAAGGTTGCTGCATAGATCAATAGTTTGTTCCCTTTTTCACTGAGTAGCAGTAGTACGAACGTTCCACAGCTAAACCATTCATACATTAGAGGACATGTAGGTTGTTTCCAGTGTTTGAAGATTATAAATGGAGCTGCTAAACATTCATCTGAATGTAAGTCTTTATTTCTCTGGGATGAAATTTCAACATTGTAATTGTTGTGTTCTATGATATTAACGTGTCGAATCTGTCATGCATAAAGAAACTATCAAGTTGTTCCAGAGTGGCTGTACCATTTTACATTCCCAACATCAAAGAATGAATGATCCAGTTTTTCCTCATTCTCATCAGCAAGTAATGTCACTATTTTTTTTAAATTTAAACTATTCTGATAGGTATGGACTTCCCAGATGGCACTAGTGATAAAGAACCTGCCTGTCAATACAGGAGACGTGAGAGACACAGGTTTGATACCTGGGTCAGGAAGATCCCCTGGAGGAAGGCATGTCAACCACTCCACTATGCCTGCCAGGAGAATCCCATGGACAGAGGAGCCTGGTGGGCTACAGTTCTTGGGGTCAAAAAGAGTCAGACACGACTGAAGTGACTTAGCAGCAGCAGCATTCTGACAGGTATGTAGTAATATCTTCCTGTGGTTTTAATTTGCATTTTCCTAATGACTAATGTGGAGAAGGTGATGGCACCCCACTCCAGTCCTCTTGCCTGGCAAATCCCGTGGATGGAGGAGCCTGGTAGGCTGCAGTCCATGGGGTCGCTAAGAGTCGGACACAACTGAGCAACTTCACTTTCAATTTTCACTTTCCACTTTCATGCACTGGAGAAGGAAATGGCAACCCACTCCAGTGTTCTTGCCTAGAGAATCCCAGGGACGGGGGAGCCTGGTGAGCTGCCATCTATGGGGTCGCACAGAGTCAGACACGACTGAAGTGACTTAGCAGCAGCAGTGACTGATGAGCCAAGCATCCTTTTGTGTGCTTACTTGCCTTTCGAATATGCTCTTTGGTGCAGAGTTTCTTCATGTCTTTTCTAATTAGATTGTTAGATTTTAATGTTAGGTTTGAGAGTTCCCTTTTATATTCCAGATACTAGTCCTTTTTGTTGAATATGTGGTTTGGAAATACCTTTTGCCATTCTGCAACTTGTTTTTCATCCTCTTAACAGAGTCTTGCAGAGCAAAAATTTCTAACTGTGATGAAGTCTAATTTTTTTCCTTTTATGAATCATGCTTTTGGTGTCAAGTATAACTCTGCCTAGTCCAAGATCATGAAGAATTTCTCCTATGTGTTTTACTAAAAGTTTTATAGTTTTCTTTTTTACATTTAACTTTTATAAACCATTTTGAGTTAATTTTTCTGTAAAATGTGAGTTTGGAGTCAAGGTTCATTTTTTTCTCCCTATAAATTGCTCAACACCATTTGTTAAAAATTCTGTCTTTACTCCACTGAACTTCTTTTACATCAATGTCAAAACATCATTTGTGCACATTTGTGTGAGCCAAACTGTGGGTCTTTCTGTTCTGTTCCATCAATCTACAAGTCTATTCCTCTGCCAGTACCATAGTCTTGACTATAGTGGCTATATAATAAGTACTGACCCTAGGTAGAAGGATATACTTCCTTTTGGTTAATAATACAAGTCAAGAGAAAATATGGATAGACTCTACAATGGCAACAGTTATTCTAGACAGAAGTTTTGCTATTTACAGATAGCTCTATGTTCCTAATACATTGTTTCTGATAAAGCAAAATGTGATAGGCAAAATTTCTCCACACCAATGATTTTATTTTATGAGAGGCCTGTGCCTGTGTGAATGTTCAGTTGCTTCAGTTGTGTCTTTGCGACCCTATAGATAGACCTAGATATTATCATACTAAGTGAAGTCAGATAGATAAATACCGTATGATATCACTTATATGTGGAATCTAAAATATGACACAAATGAACATATATATATATGAGACAGAAACAGAGAACAGACTGGTGGTTGCAAAGGGGAGGGAGTAGGGGACAGAAGGACTGGGAGTTTGGGGTTAGCAGATGCAAACTATTATAAATAGGATGGATAAACAGCAAGGTTCTACTGTATAACACAGGGAACTACATTCAGTATTCATAATGGAGAAGAATATTTTAGAAAAATGTACATATATATACATCTGTATAACTGAATCACTTTGCTGTATAGCAGAAATGAACACAACATTGTAAATCAACTATACTTTAATAAATTTCCTTTAAAGAGGAATTTAAACCTTTAGTTAACCAAAGGAAGCCTATGAATGAAATTGTGCCACAAATCAAAAGGGTATTAACTGAAAGAGAAGTCCTGATGCCGATGGAGGGACAGTGAAGATAGTAGGGACCCCTGCCCCACTGCAGAAAGAATATTCAAGACCAGAGGCACAGAAGAGCAGGCAAGGTGTGGCTCACTTGAGAGATAATAAAACCTTTCCCAGCAGGGGAGCCACCAGACAAGAAGTTCATAGCGTTAACAAGCGGTAGATTTTAACAGAGAAATAGCACTTTCCCTCAAGTAAGCAGCCTGAAGTAACCCACAATAAGTAGTAGACACCCTACAGCTATCAAAAAAATTCTGATATTGGCACCTGGGTGACAGACATTCATGTTTAGGTAAGAAAACTGTTAAAATGTATTCACGATGCCACTTTCCTTTACTTGGTACAGATTGCCCAGGTACTAGATTTACCTCTCAGATGCTATTGTTAGATCAAGAAGCCTATGCTACATGTGTTATAATATCTATATGTATAATAAGTCTATTATACATGTACTATAAATAATAAGTTGTTATTCAATAAAGTGTTTGTCACTCAGTCCTGTCCGACTCTTTGTGACCCCATGGACTGTAGCCCGCCAGGCTCCTCTGTCCATGGAATTCTCCAGGCAAGAATACTGGAGTGGGTTGCCATTGCCTTCTCCAGGGGATCTTCCCAAGCCATAGACCGAACACGGCTCTCCTGCACTGCAGGCAGACTCTCTGCCCACCAAGCCACCAGGGAAGCCCTACTTCCCACATCTCCCCAGGCGGTTTAATGTACAGTCAGCGATGCACATTTCTGTCTGTAGTTTTCACGTGCGTTATTGACTGAACATTAGAACCACTTGGGGAGATGTGAGAAGTATACATGCCAGGGGGCTCACTTTCAAAAATTTGCATTCAGTGAGTCCAAGAAAGGTCCAAATTTGAATATTTATTTTCCAGAGAGACATCACCATACGCTGGCCTCCTGAAACGGAATTACTAGGCATAAAAGGAAACGAGCAGCTGTTGTCAGGTGGCCGTCAAACCTGCGGAGCTGTAAACCTTTAAAGTCCCAACCTTGCTACTTTTTTCCATCATGTGGAAACTATCTTGAGGTCTAGCTGCACCCACACCAATAAAATCAAAACTCTGGAAAAGGAATTTAGGTATCAGCTTTAAAATATTTATAGACAAGGTCCAGAGTCAAGATTTAAATGAGTGGCTTTATTATTAGAGATGCTCCACAAGAATTAGAACAGGCAGTCCTTAGGTGTTAGCCCTTATGGAAACTGATTGATCAAAACATTTCTTTAAACTTCTGATCTTCATTGCTTCAGTTCTATTAGCTATCACTCTTCACCTAGGGTTTTTAAAAGGCACTGGTTGCCTAAATGTACTGGTCATTTTAATACCCATCATCTGAGACAGTATTCTCAATGTATGGAGGCTCTTTTACAAATTCATCAGGATTCTGTTGTGGCTAAGTTGTGAAGCACAATTATCTCAGCATTGACCTAAATTAGACCTCTAGCAGGGAATTTCAAGTCTATAATTTACTGCATGTTCGTGCAGTTAAAGGACAGAACTGTTTTATGAAATAGGCAGTAATGAATACAAGAAGTCTCATTTTAAACAAACAGATACTGCTAAACACATGACCATAATTAATGAATTTGCTAACAGTACACTATTTTTAGGAACAACAAGCTGAGCATAGCACTAAATCTGTGACACAGTTTCCAAATTTAAAAATAAATATTTCTTTGTAAGCAAATGGTTTTTTTTAATAGTAGAAAGCCGTTTTCCATGGGCATTGTTCAGACTTACTTTGTTTTTTTTTTTTTTTTTTCAGAGCAGTCAACACATTTTATAATATCCCTGAAAATCATTTTAAACTCAATTTATTCCAATGCATGGACAGACCATAAATATAGCTTTGTCTGAGCACAGCAGTGAAAGAAAAACAGCGTCACATTTATGAAGATATCTGATAACTTGAATTTCAAATTTAAAGAAAGAAAAACAGACAGAAATGCACTCAGTTTTAATGTTTACCTTTAGCATGCATGGCCCTAAGCAAAACTTGCAAGTAAATGTAGATTGGTTTGTAGTTTCCCTACGCTTCTGGGAGCCTAATCAGTTGCTTTGAGCCTTTATTTTTTCCTGCTTCTTCTCTTCTTGTCAGAGCTGATAGCCTCCCCTCTCAAATCTTACCTCTAAAAAGAAATCAAATCTGTATTGTTTATTTGTTCCTTAATAGATTTGTTCTTTCTAATAAAAGCCCTCCCAAGGATATTAGCATTTTAAGATTTTCTTCATTGTTCTTATAACAATAATAATGGTAGTGGTTGTTGTTAAAAAGGAACAGTCATACCCTGAAGGAAATGAGTTAGAATAATATTGAATCAGGAAATTTTTTTGTGCTCCCAGCTAGAGTTGCTTGGAAAAAGAAAAAAAAAAAAAAAACCATTATATATACTTACATCTTAAAGAGAAAAAAAGAATTACTATACAAATGCCTTGTTGTGCCAAAAGGAGGAAAAACGAATTTAGAATGTGCCTCTGTGTGTGTACACACACACACATATATATATGGATTTAAAGATGCTTCTCAGACTACCATCTAGAATGCATGACTCAGAGAAAAGAGATCTGGGAGCTCAGAGAAGCAACAACTATTATGAATTCATAGAGGTGGTGATGATTCCATGGAGATGGTAGGATACAAATTAGACATGTATGGGATGGAAAATTTCATTTAACAATTCAGTCCATCTGTACATTTGATTTCATGCAGATGAACATCTAGATGATTGACTTATTAAACTTATGACAAAATGAATTTTAGGTTTTTGTTGTTTTCGTTTTAAGAGATGTCATGTTGGAAAAAATTGAGGAACTATTTCCTCAGAAGCAGAGATCTTTTGACATGAGGAGATATTAAAGAAGTGAATTTTAAATGCTTCAAAGAAAGAAAAACAGAGATGGAAATGCACTTGATTTTAATTTTTTACCTTTAACATGGATGGCCCTAAGCAAACTGGGAAGTATATCTAGATTGGTTTGTAGCTTCCCTACCCTTCTGGGAGCCTAATCAGTTGCTTAGATAAGACTATGCTTTAAGCTGAGTAGTTTAATAAATTTCAATTCTTACTGCCTTCTCCTTTAGTTTGCACATAAATTCCCTCCTTGTATAACTTCACGCCCTTCTCCAGACTTCTCCAAGATTATTTAATGACCTACCTTTTTCTCTTCTACCTTCACTGACAATATCACCTCTACTTCTGAGTCACTCTCTCACTCTGCAGTCTGACCACTGCTACCACCATCCTGACATTACTCTTTATAAAAGAATGTTCAGAGTTATCTCTCTAGAAATGTTAATTTAAACCAAGGCTCATTTCTATCTCCCCATTTCAGCCCACCCCTTGAGGAGACGTCTCATCCTCACTGTCTAATTCTAGCTGAGAAAGGACTGTAGATTAAAATGAATTAGTAAGAATGAAGATACTTTTAGCAAAATTTTAAAATATTATTCCTCCGCATGTTGTATCTAGGAATAATCAAATTATTAATTGCACTTGTGATAAGCATATGTGGGGCAATCATGAGGCAAGGGTTGACTGAAGGACTGTCCTGTTATGAGTAGCCAATGAAGGAGCAAATATAAAGTCCTCCTTCTGTCCCACCCAGGCTCAGAACATCACTGCTGTTTCTATTACCAGACATTCCCAGTGTTACTGCGGTGTTACTGTATATAGCTTTGTCTGAGTACAGCAGTGAAAGTTCACACCGAGAATTATTCCTGGGACCCTCACTGTCATCATTACACAATTTGATCCCACTCAACTGTTAGGAGTTTGTCTCTCTCTTTTCCATCTGAAACTCTGGCTAAAGAAAACATTCATGGCCCAAATATGCGCCATATTTTCCCATCTTTAGGTCTCTGCTTAGTATTGACTCCACCTATAATGTCTAGCCCCATCATTTCTACCCATCCTTCAAGCCCAGCTCAACTCTTTAATGGGTAAGTGAATAGCTGAACAGAGGCTTGAGGACAATCTTGATCACAGTCACATAGCCTAGCTTCTCTGTATGGTCTGAAGTCTGCCAACAGTGCTGTCCTTTGAACATATCACCACTACACATTTTTAATCAGCATTCGTGGCAATTCCCATAGCTTCGTTTACCAAATGTCAAAGGGAAATATGTACCCAAAGTTCCCATACCCAAACCATAAATTGCTTTTGCAAATATAGCAGTAATCAAAAAGTGCTCACATTTCCCTTCTGAGCTACAAAATCAATGTTCTGCCTGTCCTCCTCCCCTTAGCTCTATGTTTTCAACTTTCTCCTCTCTCTCTTGCTCATTTACTGATTTTAGTACCATTCGTGCTACTATTTTGTGTGACATAATCCTGTAGGGAGTCAAGTTGATGCTTCCAATTAGATTCATTACAAGTTCCCTTAAGAAGCTATTAGAAAGACAGAATCCCAAGTGGCAGATTCCCTCAGCAATCCCAGCATCATTTTCAGGGTGCTTGCCAACACCAGATCAGGTTTTAAATACCACACTTACCACTCTATCACCAAGGGATCCTGGGAAGCTTGTAAAATTGGGAGTGCAATTGTGCTTTACTGGAAGCCCTCATCTGGTGATAACAAAGAAAGGAGAGATGTGAAAGCCTCATGGATAGGTAGTTCGGAGTGGTGGTTAATCAGTGCATGTCCCTGTAGCCAGTGACACTGGGCTTAAACTTCAATGACACGACTCACTAGCTATAAGAGCTGGGATTACTTAACTTCTCTGAGTCTCAATTTTCTTATCTGTAAAATGGGTATAATGATAACACTTTGGAGAATTAAATGAAGTCTGCACAATAGTTGGTATATAGTATTCAAATAAATAAAAGCTCCTCATCACCATGAAAAGTGATAATCTAGGGAATCATGAATTGCCTCTGATTCCAAAACCATGACCTTTCCGTTACAAAGCTATTTGTAATCACTTCAGACAATAAGGAAGATGGAAAAAAGGGAAGGAAATGGGAAAGAGGTTTGCCTATTTTCGTGACTCCAGGCTCTCACTGTTGCCCAACTCTTTATACAAGTATAATTGAGATAATATTCTGAAAATATTTCTCTTTACTTTCCTTTATAAATCTGGTTCCCTGCAGCCATTCCACTAGTAGAGCCTGAGGAAATCCTTAATTGGAATAGAGGAAAATACGATGTGAGTAAATTCCTCCTTTTAGCCTGATAGGTTGTGGGGAAAAACAAAAATAAGAAAAAAACATAACAGGAAAAAGGACAAGCATTATGCCTCCTGTATATTGTCACCCTGCTTATTTAAATTACATGCACAGTACATCATGTGAAATGTTGGGCTGGATGAATCTCAAGCTGAAATCAAAATGGCTGGGGTAATAAGAACCTCAGATATGCAGATTGATTTCATTCTAATGCCAGAAAATGAAGAGAAACTAAAAAGCCTCCTGATGAGGGTGAAAGAGGAGAGTGAAAAAGCTGACTCAAAACTTAACATTCAAAAACTAAGATCATGGCATCCAGTTCCATCACTTCATGGGGAAAAAGTGGAAGCAGTGACAGATTATTTTCATGGGCTCCAAAATCACTGCAGATAGTGAAAGCAGCCGTGAAATTAAAAGACACTTTCTCCTTGGAAGGAAAGCTATGCCAAACCTAGACAGCATATTGAAAACCAGAAACATCACTTTGCCAACAAAGGTCCATATAGTCAAAGATATGGTTTTTCCAGTAGTCATGTATGGATGTGAGAGTTGGACCATAAAGAAGGCTGCTGCTCCTGCTAAGTCACTTCAGTCATGTCCAACTCTGTGTGACCCCATAGATGGCAGCCCCCCAGGTTCCCCCATCCCTGGGATTCTCCAGGCAAGAACGCTGGAGTGGGTTGCCATTTCCTTCTCCAATGCATGAAAGTGGAAAGTGAAAGTGAAGTCTCTCAGTCCTGCCCAACTCTTAGCAACCCCACGGACTGCAGCCTACCAGGCTCCTCCGTCCATGGGATTTTCTAGGCAAGAGTACTGGAGTGGGTTGCCATTGCCTTGTCCTTAAAGAAGGATGAGCACTAAAGAATTGATGCTTTCAAATTGTGGTGCTGGAGAAGATTCTTGAGAGTCCTTTGGACAGCAAAGAGATCAAACAGGTCAATCCTAAAGGAAATAAACCCTGAATATTCATTGGAAGGACTTATGCTGAACCTGAAGCTCCAATACTTTGGCTACTTGATGTGAAAAGCAAAATCACTGCAAAAGACCCCAAAGCTGGGAAAGACTGAGGGCAAGAGGAGAAGGGGGTGACAGAGGATGAGATGGTTGGATGGCATCACTGATTTGATGGACATGAGTTTGAACAAAGTCTGGGAGATAGTGAAGGACAGGGAAGCCTGGCATGCTATAGCACATGGGGTCGCAAAGAGTCAGACACAACTTAGCAACTAAACAACAACATTATGCACCCTCAAGGTCACAATCTGGAATAGGATGGAAGGAGAGACAAAACATAAACTGGTAGAGAGCCAGACTCAGAAGCAGAGGGAATTGTACCACAATTTGTTTAGAACTCTGAGAGGAAAATGCCATATAGAATGTCCTCACCATACAGAACTACCACAGTACAATGAAGATGGCAAAGTGTTACAGGTCAGCAGAGAGAGGGCATGTGTGCCCCCTTTCCATACCTGCTTTGACTCTTAAGTGTCAGAGTTCCAAGAATTCCCACAATACCCTGTGGGAGACATGGTAAGTAACAGAATTGGCAGCCTTGAGAACAGCTATGGTAGGGCCTCAGGGTTAGGTGTGACATAACCCTAAAATTGAGGCTAGATGCCTTCTCAGTCAGGGATCAGAGAGAAGTCCTGACTGATACTTGATGAAACTGTTCACCTTAGATTGGGACTTGAGCCCATGTGCCAGGACTCAAGCCTGGTCAAAACCCAGCTTGGGACGCTAACCCACATGGCCAGGACTCGAACTCGGCCAAACCCCACAGTCTTCCAACTGAGATCACATGCCTGGTTCAGGACCTATTGAAGCTCAGGCTCTTGATGTCTCATGGCAGAAAGAATTCAGTGAGAGACAAAGTGATAGGTAAGAAGTGGATTTATTTAGAGAGAAACACATACCGCAGATAAGAGTGTAGACTGTCTCAAAGGACAAATGTGGCTATAAAATGTGGTGTGGTTAGTTTTTATGGGCTGGCTAATTTCATAGGCTAATGAATGGGAGGATTATTCTGACCATTTTGGGGAAAGGGCAGAGATTTCCAGGAACTGGGTCACCACCCACTTTCTGGTCTTTGATGGTCAGCCTTGGAGCTGCCATGGTGCCTCTGGGTATGTCATTTAGCTTGCTGATGTGTTACAATGAGGGTAAAAGTCAAGAGGAACTAAAAAGCCTCTTGATGAAAGTGTGAAAGAGGAGAGTGAAAAAGTTGGCTTAAAGCTCAACGTTCAGAAAATGAAGATCATGGCATCCGGTCCCATCACTTCATGGGAAATAGATGGGGAAACAGTAGAAACAGTGTCAGACTTTATTTTGGGGGGCTCCAAAATCACTGCAGATGGTGACTGCAGCCATGAAATTAAAAGACGCTTACTCCTTGGAAGAAAAGTTATGACCAACTTAGATAGCATATTCAAAAGCAGAGACATTACTTTGCCGACTAAGGTCCGTCTAGTCAAGGCTATGGTTTTTCCAGTGGTCATGTATGGATGTGAGAGTTGGACTGTGAAGAAGGCTGAGCGCCAAATAATTGATGAGTTTGAAATGTGGTGTTGGAGAAGACTCTTGAGGAGATCCAACCAGTCCATTCTGAAGGAGATCAGCCCTGGGATTTCTTTGGAAGGAATGATGCTAAAGCTGAAACTCCAATACTTTGGCCACCTCATGCGAAGAGTTGACTCATTGGAAAAGAGTCTGATGCTGGAAGGGATTGGGGGCAGGAGGAGAAGGGGACGACCGAGGATGAGATGGCTGGATGGCATCACTGACTTGATGGACATGAGTCTGAGTGAACTCTGGGAGTTGGTGATGGACAGGGAGGCCTGGGCTGCTGGGATTCATGGGGTCATGAAGAGTCAGACACAACTGAGCGACTGAACTGAACTGAACTGATACTGAGCATCAAAGTCTATTCAAAGTTGACTTGTCTGCCATCTTGGAGCCATTTGGTTCTAATCAGTATATGTTGTGTCGTCAGGTTATGCTATTCTTTTAAAGGTGCCCTGCTCCCTTCCCTCCTGTTTCCTTGGGGTCTGTGCTCCTGACAGATATAGGGTGGAGTGGGTCTAACTGAACCAAAGAACAACATTGAACTTAGGGAAGCATCATTCTAAGACTCCAGAAACCTAACTAGATCAGCTACCCTGCAGCAGAGGCAGAGGTCAGAAAAGGACCTGTACTTAGATGAAAGCCCATCTCTCTTGTCATAATGGGGTGCAGATGTCCAGATACCATGCTGACAGAGAAGTGCGAAATGAATAGAGAGGAAACTGAAAAAATGGCTCATCTCCCCTCTTTGGAAAATAATTTTGCCCCAAGAAAAATCTGGCCTTTACTCTGGGAGGTAATACCTAAATCACTGGAAATGTCCTGCCTGATAAGAGTGTCTGGGAGCCTTAGGGGCACACAAGATAATCTACGCTAACAATGTGATTTATGGTTGGGGCTTTGGGCCGCCCCATCAGCACAACCTCTGGAGAGGCTGGAAACTAAGATGCAGGTGGTCAATCATGTCTATGTGACTGAACCCCAGTAAAAACAGTGGTTGCTGTGGCTCAAGTGAGCTTCCCTGGCTGACAACAGTCTGTGCGGATTGTTATATGTCACTACTGGGAGAAGTTAGCCGTGTCAGAGACTCCTCTGGGAGATGGCAATTGGAAGCTTTGTGTTTGGAACTCTCCTGGACTCAGACCCCAGGCATTGCTTTCCTTGGTCAATTTCAATCTGTAAACGTTTGCTGTAATAAACCATCATCATGAGTGTAACAATGTTAAGTGAGTTCTACAAATATTCTAATCAATTATTGAAATTGAAGGTGGTCTTGAGGACTCTCGATGTCCACACACTTCAAGGAAACTGAGTCATCTGGCACAGTCAGTGAGGAAAATCACATCCATTAGAGAAATAAAGAAGCCTTATTGGTCTTGTCAACCTTGAGTGACACTTTGTAAATACATGAACCTACTACCAAAGCAAGTAAGGTCTCTTTACCACTCCAAATGAAACATGGATGAAGAAATCAGGACTGGTAAGTCCTTCTTCCCGCAGAGTAAGGAAGACGACATGAGAAGCGCCTTCAAATGTTTTAAAGCTGTCATGTGAGAGAACTAGAATTGGTTTGTCTGGCGAAAGGGGTTATATAAAGCCCAGCAGAGGGAAGTTACGGACGGCCAGGTTTTGGTTTATTCTAAGACAAACTTAGTGGCAACAAGAGGCCTCCAAAAACAGATGGGGCTGGCTCAAAGACAGGTGAGTGCTCCACCATTAGAGATCTAGAAGTAGAGGCTGGATGACCCCTTGAACTGATTTTGTGTAAGAGGCGAGAGTTGACTCAAATATTCTTTAAGATGCAATCCAAGTTAAGAGGCTATGATTGGGATGTAAGAGAATGTGGCAAAAAGGTGAGTCTATATATGGGTGTATTATTCTTTCAACTTTTCTGCAGGTTTGAAATTTTTTTAAGTTGGAAAACAAAGAAGGAAACCACTTGGTGGCTAAAAATCTTCAATCATTCTAGAAAGAAACAGAAAATTTTGTTTGTTTGTTTCAACATGTTAAGTTTAGACTCAAGGATAATGGGTATTCCATCTGACAAAAATATATATGATAGTACCTGCATTTTGCCATTACTGACACATCTTGATATTAAGTCCATTTGTAGTTCGTGAGTGCTATGGACTGAATTACATCTCTCCCACATTTATGTGTTGAAAGTTTAATCCTCAAGGTGAATTTATCTGAAGTTAGAAATATCTACAGAGGCAGAGAAAGCATTAACAGCGGCATTTTTGGAGATAGATTTTGGAGTGCTTCCCTGCAAGCACACAGTGGAGAGCAAGTGATGGTGGCAGCAATGACTGCAGGACTGACTGAAGAACCTCTCGTCGTAGCAAGAAATAGCAAGAGAAAATCGGGAGCCTTGTAGATAAACCCCCTATATGAAGTAAGAATGACCCAGGTAGGCAACTATTGTTGAACACAAGCTTTTCTATATATATTAACAGCTGAAGACACAAGATTGAAATTTTACTATGGCAAAAATCTTATCAGTTCAGAACTGTAATCAGGATAAATTGCATCTTAGGAAACAAAATGATTTTTCTGCTCTTTGCTGGAGCAGCACCATCTGCCGGATTTGCTCAAAATGCAAATTCTCCAATCCTGAAGGAACTAAACAGTCACCCGACTTGTCTAGCTGCTCTTTTCTAGACCCTAACATCCCTTTTCTGTTTCCTATCTTTGGCTGACACTTCCTTCCTATGCTCATAAATACAGATGTCCTATTTATATTTCACATTTTCATTGGGTTTCCTAGAGATTTGTTACCCATACGTAAGGTATGCTATGGAGAATGAATGCAGGGAATCTATTAGAGAATTTTAAAGAAGAAAATTAGTCTTTGGGAGAATTCCCTGGCAGTCCAGTGATTAGGACTCAGCACTTTCACTGCTGTGGCCTGGGTTCAATCCCCAGTCAGGGAACTAAGACCCTGAAAGCTGAACGGTGTGGTCAAAAAAATTACTCTTTAATTCTGCTGGGCAATCCTTGTCAAGTGGAGCAAATAAAATACATACTGCTCCTTAAGCTTGATTCTTTTCCCAAAAGCAGCAGTGTGAGTATGTAAATGCTGACTAACTTGCCTAATTTCCTGTCTCTACATTTAACACACTGACCAGATTCTAGGCTCCAAATATCCTCTCTTCTCTTACTGCACCTTTATACGCTTCAAGCTCCCCAGACTCTGAGATGAATCCTGACCCCAGCCAGAGGATGTTTAACAAGCTTACTTAATACTACAGCTGTTGCTGCTTCAACCTTCGTCTTTACCCTGGTTCTCGCAGACAGACCTCTGCCTTGTGGCTGACATTACTTCCCATAGCTCAGTCTTCAGTCCCCATACTGAGCTCTGCTTATTTCCCTTATGCTTGTGTCACTTTCTTGATTATTTGCTCAGATCTCCCACTTCCAGGGCTGTCAGGATGGAAATCGTTGGGAAAAGAAATCAGGAAGCATGTAGAGCAGTGCACTGCAGAGCTGAGCTCTCTGAGGAGCCCACTCTGAGATGGAGATTAGCATGTGGCAAGGGAAAAGAGGGGAGCCAGTGGGACATAGACAGAGTCCAGTTATTAATTCAGTCTCAAATAAAGCCTGAACTGATCCTGTGGGGAGTTCTGAAAATGAGATTATGACTTCACAGGTCACTTGGCAGGGCAAGAGGGCCAAACCTGCATACCTCTAGTCCATTAGCCACTGGATGTGGGCTGCCAGCAGGAAGCATGACCTCAGGCAAGGGGCGTGTTTCAGCTCAGACCCAAGGGGATTAACCCAGAGGGCATTTTTCCAGAAGCACTCCTAGCGGCTAGGAGAATAAGTCCTAAAGAGATTTTAGTCAGTCAGTCAGCTCAGTCATGTCCAACTCTTTGCGACCCCATGGACTGCAGCATGCCAGGCTTCCCTGTCCATCACCAACTCCCAGAGTTTACTCAAACTCATGTCCAACGAGTCGGTGATGCCATCCAACCATCTCATCCTCTGTTGTCCCCTTCTTCCACCCTCAATCTTTCCCAGCATCAGGGTCTTTTCAAATGAGTCAGTTCTTCACATCAGGTGGCCAAGGTATTGGAGTTTCAGCTTCACCATCAGTCCTTCCAAAGAATACTCAAGATTGATCTCCTTTAGGATGGACTAGTTGGATCTCCTTGCAGTCCAAGGGACTCTCAAGAGTCTTTTCCAACACCACAGTTCAAAAGCATCAATTCTTCAGCACTCAGCTTTCTTTATAGTCCAACTCTCACATCCATACATGAATACTGGAAAAACCATAGCTTTGACTAGATGGACCTTTGTTGGCAAAGTAAGGAAAGAGACTTAGTCTTTCCTAAAGCTGAATGTCTTTCCTGAAGAGAGATCTGGACCAGTATCCCAGTGCCCTCCAACCCCTACACCCCCATGAAGTGCAATGCAGAAAACTTTTTTTTTCTAAATCCCACTTCCAGTTTGGAAGACACTCTGAATCCTGATCCCAAACACAAGAAGGATTAATCCCTTCATGACAAGCAACCAAGAAAGAAGGTAGATAGATAGCATTTAACAGCAGGGAGAGTATTTGAAGAGAATAAAGTGAAAAGAAAGTGAAGCCTACTCTCAGGTAATGAGAAATCCGTAGCAGTCATTTCACACAGCATACATCATGAAAGAGAAAACACCATGAGGAGAATGAGCTTTGAATGGGTAAGGATGGAGAACTTCCTGCAATTGGGAAATTACTACCTCAACATAGAACATGGGCATAGTCAAAAAACAAGAATAGGACTTCCCTGGAGGTACAGTGGATGGGAACCTGCCTGACAACAAAGGGGACACAGGTTCAATCCCTGGTCCAGGAAGATTCTACACGCAGAGAAACCAAGTCTGATCACCACTACTACTAAGAGCCAGAGAGCCGCAACTGCTGAGCCCATGTGCTGCCTGAAGCCGGTACACCTGTGCTCCTGAACAAGCGAAGCCACTGCAATGAGAAGCCTGTGAAACACAGCGAAGAGAGCCCTGCTTGCTGCGACCAGAGAAAGCCTGCGCACAGCAGTGAAAACCCAAAACAATCAAACAAAAGAAGAACGAGAATGACAGAAGAGAATGCCAGACTGCAAAAT
This sequence comes from Oryx dammah, assembly GCF_014754425.2. Classification (NCBI taxonomy): domain Eukaryota; kingdom Metazoa; phylum Chordata; class Mammalia; order Artiodactyla; family Bovidae; genus Oryx; species Oryx dammah. The sequence goes on from NW_024070198.1 coordinate 8,589,687, forward strand.
ATGTGAACAGAAATCCATCCTTCCAGCTTCACCAGGCTAAGAGTTTCCCCATTTCCTTAAAAATGAGACAGAGAAAGATAATTTTATAACTTTCCTTCTTCCACAAATAATTTCCTACAGCAGATCCACAGTGAACAGGAGAGAAAACTTATATCAGAATCTCCTACTTGTTTTGTAAAATTCCTGGTAAATTGAATATAATTCTCTCACTACATCATAGCCAAAGATAGAGTAATTATTGATAAATCCTTTAGTCATTGTTATGGACTGGATGCTTGTGTCCTCCCCAAACTCACATGTTGAAGTTCTAACCCGCAATGTGATGATACTAGGAGGAGGGGCTTTTGGAGGTGATTAGGTCATGAGGGTGGGGCTCTCAAAAATGGGATTAATGCCCTCAAAAGAGACTGTACAGAGCTCTCTTATCAGTTTCTGCCGTGGAGAACATAGAGAAAAGACAGCTGTCTATGAATCAGGAAGCTTGTCCATACCAGACATTGAATCTGCTGGTGCCTTGATCTTGGTTGGACTTCTCAGATTCCAGAACTGTGAGAAATAAATGTTTCTTGTTTAAGCCACTCAGTTTATGGTGTTTTTGTTACAGCAGCCTAAACAGACTAAAGCAGCCATCTTGTAAAAATCCTGGGTTAAAGTTTCTTTCCAGTATTATATATAGTTCTGGTCTGGATCACTCATTAACTTGATAATTATCTCCAATGTCTAGAGAAGATCTCTAGTAAGCTGCCTTGTTACACACAGCATCTTAAAGGGACTCATTCCTCCTTGTGTAGTCTAAATACCACATAAGCAAAACAGGATGGGCCCAGAAATAAGGTTACAGGAAAGAATCAACAAAAAATTAATAGAGAAATTAATTTAAAACAATAAAAAATTAATACAGATATCAGAAAGCCCAACATTAGCCATCATACATGACTACAATCAAGTGCACATTACATATAAGGGTGAGAAAACAATCCAGATGCTTGCCGTTTGGGGGCTTAGCCAACAAAAAAGGAAAAGATAAAAACTAATAAATATTTTAACTCTTAAAAAAATATTTGTCAGGTACTCTGTGCTAGGTGCTGGAGAGAGATCAGAGGATAAAAATAAACCAAAATCTCTATTCTCATAGAGTTTTCAGTCTAATGAAGGGGGGAAAAAACAATAAATAATTTTTTTAAAGGAATATGAAGTATGTTGATGGAGATGAGACTAACAGTAAAATCAAGCAGGAAAGAGGGAATGCTGGGGTAGAAGCAGAGTCAGTGTCAAACAGGGAAGATCACACTGAGAAGATAACACTGAAGCAAAGACCCACAGCAAGTACAGTAGTGAGCCATTCAAAGGAAGAGTGTTGAGGCAGAGAGAATGGGGCGAAGCCAGGGAGGAGGACCATACCTGTGCATTGAGAAAAGCAAGAGGACCAGAGCAGCTCCAGTAGGACACTGTATGAAAAGCAAGTGTAGATAAGGTCCAAGAGGCTACTGGATGGGGAATACAGACCAGGAATCATGAAGGTGATTCTAGTGTGCAGCTGGCCTGGAAGTGTAGTCCATGGATAAGAAGCGTTGGTATCACCTATGGTCTTGTTGGGCTTCCCTAGTGGCTCAGATGGTAAAGAGTCTGCCTGCAATGTGGGAGACTGGGGTTCAATTCCTGGATCAGGAAGATCCCCTGGAGAAGGGAATGGCAACCCACTCCAATATTCTTGCTGGAGAATTCCATGGACAGAGGAGCTTGACAGGCTACAGTCCATAGGGTCACAGAGTTGGACATGGCTTAGTGACTAAATCACCACCATGAGCTTGTTAGAAATGCAGACTCTTGAGCCCTGCCCATGAATCAGAACATAACTTTTTATAGATGATTTTTGTAGAAAATGTTTGAAAGGCACTGGTATAGCAACTTGTAGAAAAAGCAAGACTAGCTACCTTTGAAAGAAAAGAGAGAAAAAACACTGCAGGGTTTGTGATCCTGGATATACTGACACACACAAAACTGAAATTACGCAAAACAACTTAGATTACCACGTGTGATGCAGCCTGACTTTTTTTTTTCCTATTTCTTTGTTTTTTTCCCAGTGGTGATTTAGATCTCATAAACAATCAGTTTGAAAAAACTATGGTAGAAGATGCTTCAGGAAATGACACCTTCGACTGAGCGAAGTGTAAAGAATTTTGATATAAGCAAGTCTAATGCCTGGGTAAAATGATAAATCCCACTCTGTGGACTGAAAAGCATGTGGTCCAGAAACACAGTTTCCCATATTCTTGGTTAATGCAAATATTCACGTGAAGCTCACTTTGGACATAGACTAATTCAATATCCTAAGACACAATAATTTAGGTTGCTAAAAGCTAAAATTACGTATATTTCAAATAGAGCAAAACAACGGTTAACACATGACAGTCTTAACTATGTGCAGGCATTGTTGTAAAGAACATATATAATATATATATGTAAAGAGTATATGTATGTATACCCATAAATATACAAAATCTTTAACCTTAAAACAACTCTGAAGCAGATACTGTAGCTATCCCCATTTCACAGATGAATAAATCAAAAAACAATAAATGTAGTATCTAGTCACTGTGAATTTTCAAAAATGTTATGATCAATTTGTTTTTAGCAGTACAAAGGAAAAAACTTGGTGCAATCCCAGATCTCTGACTAAAGATCTGGCAGAGGCAGGAATTAAAGGGCCTCAGTGTATGAAAAGGCAAAATGATAGGATACCAAAAGAGGAACTCCCCAGGTCATTAGGTGCCCAATATGCTACTGGAGATCAGTTAAGATATAACTCCAGAAAGAATGAAGGGATGGAGCCGAAGTAAAAACAATACCCATTGTGGATATGACTGGTGATAGAAGCAAGATCCGATGCTGTAAAGAGCAATATTGCATAGGAACCTGGAATGTCAGGTCCATGAATCAAGGCAAATTGGAAGTGGTCAAACAAGAGATGGCAAGAGTGAACGTCAACATTCTAGGAATCAGCAAACTAAAATGGACTGGAATGGGTGCATTTAACTCAGATGACCATTATATCTACTACTGCGGGTGGGAATCCCTCAGAAGAAGTGGAGTAGCCATCATGGTCAACAAAAGAGTTCGAAATACAGTACTTGGATGCAATCTCAAAAATGACAGAATGATCTCTGTTCGTCTCCAAGGCAAACTACTCAATATCACAGTTATCCAAGTCTATGCCCCAACCAGTAATGCTGAAGAAGCTGAAGTTGAACGGTTCTATGAAGACCTACAAGACCTTTTAGAAGTAACACCCAAAAAAGATGTCCTTTTCATTATAGGGGACTGTAATGCAAAAGTAGGAAGTCATGAAACACCTGGGGTAACAGGCAAATTTGGCCTTGGAATACAGAATGAAGGAGGGCAAAGACTAATAGAGTTTTGCCAAGAAAATGCACTGGTCATAGCAAACACCCTCTGCCAACAACACAAGAGAAGACTCTACACATGGACATCACCAGATGGTCAACACTGAAATCAGATTGATTATATTCTTTGCAGTGAAAAATGGAGAAGCTCTATACAATCAACAAAAACAAGACCAGGAGCTGACTGTGGCTCAGACCATGAGCTCCTTATTGCCAAATTCAGACTTAAATTGAAGAAAGTATGGAAAACCGCTAGACCATTCAGGTATGACTTAAATCAAATCCCTTATGATTATATACTGGAAGTGAGAAATACATTTAAGGGCCTAGATCTGACAGATAGAGTGCCTGATGAACTATGGACAGAGGTTCGTGACATTGTACAGGAGACAGGGATCAAGACCATCCCCATGTAAAAGAAATGCAAAAAAGCAAAATGGCTGTCTGGGGAGGCCTTATAAATAGCTGTGAAAAGAAGAGAGGCGAAAAGCAAAGGAGAAAAGGAAAGATATAAACATCTGAATGCAGAGTTCCAAAGAATAGCAAGAAGAGATAAGACACCCTTCTTCAGCGATCAATGCAAAGAAACAGAGGAAAACAACAGAATGGGAAAGATTAGAGATTCCTTCAAGAAAATTAGAGATATCAAGGGAACATTTCATGCAAAGATGGGCTCTATAAAGGACAGAAATGGTATGGACCTAACAGAAGCAGAAGATATTAAGAAGAGGTGGCAAGAATACACAGAAGAACTGTACAAAAAAGATCTTCACGACCCAGATAATCATGATGATGTGATCACTAATCTAGAGCCAGACATCTTGGAAAGTGAAGTCAAGTGGGCTTTAGAAAGCATCACTACGAACAAAGCTAGTGGAGGTGATGGAATTCCAGTTGAGCTGTTTCAAATCCTGAAAGATGACACTGTGAAAGTGCTGCACTCAACCTTCCAGCAAATTTGGAAAACTCAGCAGTGGCCACAGGACTGGAAAAGGTCAGTTTTCATTCCAATCCCAAAGAAAGGCAATGCCAAAGAATGCTCAAACTACCGCACAATTGCACTCATCTCACACGCTAGCAAAGTAATGCTCAAAATTCTCCAAGCCAGGCTTCAGCAATACGTGAACCGTGAACTCCCTGATGTTCAAGCTGGTTTTAGAAAAGGCAGAGGAACCAGAGATCAAATTGCCAACATCTACTAGATCATGGAAAAAGCAAGAGAGTTCCAGAAAAACATCTACTTCTGCTTTATTGACTATGCCAAAGCCTTTGACTGTGTGGATCACAATCAACTGTGGAAAATTCTGAAAGAGATGGGAATACCAGACCACCTGACCTGCTTCTTGAGAAATCTGTATGCTGGTCAGGAAGCAACAGTTAGAACTGGACATGGAACAACAGATTGGTTCCAAATAGGAAAAGGAGTACGTCTGTATATTGTCACCCTGCTTATTTACCTTATATGCAGAATACATCATGAGAAACGCTGGACTGGAAGAGGCACAAACTGGAATCAAGATTGCCAGGAGAAATATCAATAACCTCAGATATGCAGATGACACCACCCTTATGGCAGAAATTGAAGAGGAGCTAAGAAGCCTCTTGATGAAAGTGAAAGAGGAGAGTGAAACAGTTGGCTTAAAGCTCAACATTCAGAAAACGAAGATCATGGCATCTGGTCCCATCACTTCATGGGAAATAGACAGGGAAACAGTGGAAACAGTGTCAGACTTTATTTTTGGGGGCTCCAAAATCACTGCAGATGGCAACTGCAGCCATGAAATTAAAAGACGCTTACTCCTTGGAAGAAAAGTTATGACCAATCTAGATAGCATATTCAAAAGCAGAGACATTACTTTGCCAACTAAGGTCCGTCTAGTCAAGGCTATGGTTTTCCCAGTAGTCATGTATGGATGTGAGAGTTGGACTGTGAAGAAGGCTGAGCACCAAAGAATTGATGCTTTTGAACTGTGGTGTTGGAGAAGACTCTTGAGAGTCCCTTGGACTGCAAGGAGATCCAACCAGTCCATTCTGAAGGAGATCAGCCCTGGGATTTCTTTGGAGGGAATGATGCTGAAGCTGAAACTCCAGTACTTTGGCCACCTCATGAGAAGAGTTGACTCATTGGAAAAGACTCTGATGCTGGAAGGGATTAGGGGCAGGAGGAGAAGGGGACGACAGAGGATGAGATGGCTGGATGGCATCATGGACTCGATGGACATGAGTCTGAGTGAACTCCAGGAGATGGTGATGAACAGGGAGGCCTGGTGTGCTGCGATTCATGGGGTCGCAAAGAGTCGGACATGACTGAGCGACTGAACTGAATGGAACTGAGTGTGTCTGGTCTCCTGGTTCCCCTGAGAGTACTGAGGGAAGTTACCTCAAGGGTAAACACAGTTTGACTGGCCTCAAGGAGTGAATGGTGGTTGTTCTCTTCACAGGGGCAAGTAGCATCAAGGGAAGTTAGACAATCCATCTTTGCTCTACTTTTAGCTTCCTTTTTAACCCATTACATGCCTTTTGGGTTCTGCACAATAGCTTTCTTATACCTCTGACCAAAGCTGGTTCCCTGTTCACCTTGGCCAGAGGTTGGTTTCAAATCAATGAGAAGATTCAATCTTTTGTTTTCCTAATAATCTTTTTTTTCTATACTTGATTGTGAGTTAAGAAACATAACATATTACTCACTGGGCCTTGTGTGCCTAGGACAGAGGCTAGATTGAAATGTTTCAAAGAAATTGGATATTCATCTACTGGAGCAGGCAGGGGGAGACCTGGGCTGAACTGGGCTGGCAGAGTAATTTTTTTAGGAATTTGCTCCCATTTATAAAATGCTGTATCACCAAATCAAATAATCAAATCCAAGTACAATTGGTCCTCCATACCCATAGGTTCCAAAAGAGCAGATTCAACCCACTGTAGAAGGAAAATATTTGGAAAAAACATTCCAGAAACTTCCCGAAGCAAAACTTGAATTTGCCACATGCTGCCAACTATTTACATAATATTTATATTGTCTTTATAACTATTTATATAGTTATTACATTGTATTCAGTATTACAAGTAATCCAGAGGTGATTTAAAGTATACAGATTGATATGCTAGTTCAGTTCAGTTGCTCAGTCGTGTCCGACTCTCTGTGACTCCATGAATTGCAGCACACCAGGCCTCCCTGCCCATCACCAACTCCCGTAGTTCACTAAAACTCACTTCCATTGAGTCCGTGATGCCATCCAGCCATCTCATCCTCTGTCATTCCCTTTTCCTCCTGCCCCCAATCCCTCCCAGCATTAGAGTCTTTTCCAATGAGTCAACTCTTCGCATGAGGTGGCCAAAGTACTGGAGTTTCAGCCTTAGCATCATTCCTTCCAAAGAAAACCCAGGGCTGATCTCCTTCAGAATGGACTGATTGGATCTCCTTGCAGTCCATGGGACTCTCAAGAGTCTTCTCCAACACCACAGTTCAAAAGCATCAATTCTTCAGCTCTCAGCTTTCTTCACAGTCCAACTTGATATGCTAAGACTATTCGCTTAGTCGTGTCTGACTCTGCGACCTCGTGGACTGTAGCCCACCAGGCTCCTCCGTCCATGGGATTCTCCAGGCAAGAATACTGGAATGGGTTGCCATTTCCTTCTCCAGACTTGATATGCTAGATTACATGCAAATACTATACCATTTTATATAAGGGATTTGAGCATCCGTGGACTTTAGTATCTTCGGGGGTCCTGGAACTAATCCCCATGGATATCAATGGACAACTCTATGTCCATTTGATATATTTATTCTTCACTTCCTTCTGGCATAGAGGGTGGGATATAATGGAAATAGCTTTTAATTCCCCTCTGTAATGGTGGTATGATTCTGAACCTAATAGACCATCACACAGCTCTGTTGGTTGATTAGTTTATATCTATTCTACCCTGCAAGGAGACAAAATAAATAACTTTTGAAACATTTTTTAGTCCTAGGAGTTTTTACAAATAAGATGACACATGTGCTAAGACAAATTACTTGCTTAAAAATCTGTCACTAACATCAGTTTTGCATAAAAAAACTATTCAGCAACTGTTACAGTGGCATTTCTCTGTCAGTGGTGGAAATAATGTGTGAATAGCTATGCTAATTTAGAGGCAATTTTCATGTTTTGAAGCTACATAAAAAAACTAAGAGTAGTTCAATAGGCAATGCTTGTGGGGCTGTTGTTGGTAGACTTTCTTTTTGATTTATTATGTAATGACAGACTGATGTGATTGAAATGAAATAAATATTAGACATACTTAACATTTTATATGCTATATGTCATCATAATGGCAAAGTACATAGATCACATTATTGACTGCCTTTGGATTTTAAAAATAAAGATTGCTGTTCTTATGAATACTATTTCATTATTGTCTGCCTTGCTCTGTCAAATTAAAAAATATAATAGCTATCTTTATTCCCAGTTTAAAGGGTGGCAGTCAAGAAAATGTTGAAGTCTATCACAGTATATTAAAACAGAAGTCACTTTTAAGGTGGGTTATAGAATATAGCAAGGCCCTCCAATGAGAAAGTCAATGTTTTCATGGAGATTTCAGAGCCTTACTTGACACACCTTAGCATCAATGCTTGTAACAGTTCCCAATCCCATATTTGTTGCCAGATGCTCCTCATCCTAAACTCCTGCAGATTATAAGAATTTGGGGAAAGGGATGTTAAAAATATCTCTTTGTGGGGAACTCCCTGATAGTCCAGCAGTTAGGACTTGATGCTTTCACTGACAGGGCCCAAGTACAATCCCTGGTCAGGGAACTAAGATCCTACAAGCCTCTCAGTGCAGCCAGGAGGAAAAAAAAGTATCTTTTGTTTTCCAACAGGGTACTTTAGCTTGGAAGCGGTAGATACCTACTTAAATTATCTTATGTGACCAAAAAAATTCATTATAAAGAAACAGGGATGCTAAAAAGAAATGAAAAAGATATGGAGGAAGTTTAAATGCGTACTACTAAGTAAAAGCAGGCAATCTGAAAAGGCTACATACTGCATGATTCCAACAAATGACACTGTGGAAAAGTGTGCAGACGGTAAAACTATGCAGACAGTAAAAAGATCAGGGTTGTTGGGGAAGGATGAATAGGTGGAAAACAAGGGCTTTTAGGGCAGTGAAAATATTTTGTATGATACCATAATGATGGCTACGTGTCGTTATACATACATCCAAATCCATAGAATGTACAACACAAAGAGTGAACCATAATGTCAACTGTGGATAATAATATGGTAATCTACTAGGTGATTATGATTTGTCAGTATAGATTCATCAGTCGTAACAAAACAGACCACTCTGGTTTTGGACCACTCTCAAACTGGAGGAGGCTATGCATGTGTGGGGACAGGGATATATGGAAAATCTCTGTACTTTGCTTTCAATTTTTCTGTGAACCTAAAACTAATTTTTAAAAAAATTAAAACCTTAAAAAATGCAGGAGTGTTTCTTGGATATCAAGAATGGAGACATATTTCTGTCTCATAAGGGATTAAAATCTGGAACTCTAAAGCAAATTCAAATAACTGCATCTCAGTTTCTATGTCTCTCCCTCAAGGACTTCAATCTCGAGTGTCTGACTTTCTTTGTCAATAGGCATCATTCTAGCTCAGGAAAGCAGGCTCATTTTTTCCTACAGTACAAGATAGTCTTGCTTTGGTGCAGCAAGCCACAGAACCTGAACAGCCCTTCTGAATACGGAGCCCCTTTCTCACTCAAAATTTTTCTTAACCTGGGTCCATGTAGGGGGGTCCATGAATTTCATGGCATTAAGAAATTACATATTTATTTTCACCAACCTGTTAGTCAAATTCATTTTCTTCAAATATGAGTGTAAGCAACAAAGCACAGTAGAAATTGCAGCAGCTGTAGCTTTGTCACTGTGATGGATGTTAGGATGTGCCTCTCAGATCCTCTTATCCCGTAGCTGCTGGGAAAGCTTTTGGCAGAGTATCTTCAGCTGTCAGACCCTTCTTGGATGGCTTCAGCTGCAGAGTCACCTCACCCCAGGTCATCACCTTGCTGGGCTTGTTTACAGCCAGCAACTGACCAGTGCTGGGAAGGGGGACTGTGGTTGAGAGGAATCTCTACAAACCTTATAAATAACCCTCATCTTCCTAGTCACTTCTCTACTATTAACAACCCTAGCTCAAGCCCCCTCAGCATGATCACGTTTTCACAATTCACTACTCAATGCACCTCAGTATACAAGTGTTCAACTCTAACTGCTTCTTTGGATCTTCATTTCCTTATGAGGGCTTCAGTGACACATAGAAGATTATATGTATATATATATATATATATATATATATATATATATATATACCTCATAATGAATAATTCTGCATTTATTTACATGTTTGTCTGCCTCTGTCACTAAGCTGTTAAGAAACTTGTCAGTCTTGTTCAATAATCTATCCCTTTTCTCAACAGAGTGCCTGGTACATAGTAAGCACTCACTAAAATGTACATATATATTTTTCAGAGGTAGAAGTTTAAATGTAGAAAGAGCTGTTGCTGCTGCTGCTAAGTCGCTTCACTCGTGTCCAACTCTGTGCAACCCCATAGATAGCAGCCCACCAGGCTCCTCTGTCCCTGGGATTCTCCAGGCAAGAATACTGGAGTGAGTTGCCATTTTCTTCTCCAGTAGAAAGAGCAGTTATATTAAATTTTGAAAAGGATGACCTGTCTTATTTAAACATTTAATGTTCCTGACTATAATAACAGATGTGACTGTTAATCAGCACTAACTGATGAAAGGCTGATAAGTTATTTCAGATCATCCATTAAAAAAAAGACATCTTCTTTCCCGCATATAAAATTTCTCCCCAATATCCACAAGAGCTAGAACTTCATAACATACTTTTCTTTGGTTATACATGTTTTTTTTTTTTTTTTCCAAAAATTCGCTGGAAGTATTTGAAATCATCAATAAGAATTCAGAAAAATAGATATGCAGCAAGCAACAAAGCTTTACTGTATAGCACAGGGAACTATAGACAATATCTTGTAATAACCCATAGTGGAAAATAATCTGAAAAATAATACATGTGTATACATATAACTGAATGACCTTGCTGTGCACCTGAAACATTGTAAGTCAACTATACTTCAACTATATCTGTGTGTATATATATATATATAAGAAACTCAGTTGGCTTTTTTGGAAATGTTATGAGTGGGGTCCTAGAAACCTATGTCTAAGACAGTCGGTATAAAACAGTTGTTTCCTATTACCGTGAAGTGTGGACAGTCTAGCATTTATTTTATCTGAACCAGTTCCCTGCCTCAGACTGCTATCCTGAAATATCACTCTAGGCTGAATCTCTACTGCAACGTGTATAAGATGGAATTACAGTTCATTGCTACATTTGCTACAGTTACTGACATGATGGATTATAGGTACTCAACCAGAGTGCATTTAGCATTATGATTTAGTAAAGTGGACAAAAGAGGAACATTTGTTCTCTTTTTGTTATATAATACTTTTTTATTAGAAACATAATATATGTATAATATTGAAAATAGGAAAATACTGAAAAGTATAAGGAAGAGAATGAAAATTGCTGATCATCTTACCACCAAAGAATAATAACCATCAATATTTTAGATTATTTGATTTCAGATATTTTTTCCATCAAGAAATTACTGCAGCATGATCCTTTGACCTACAGAAATGCTAATATCATGTAGTTTCTCTAAATAATATCATATACATATTATTTTACATAAAAGCATACTAAAAAGATTATTTTGTAGTTTGCTTTTCTCACTTAACATGATAATTTAAGTGTTTGTTCATAATACAAAAACTTTCTGAAAACATTATTCTGAGTGACTATTATATTCTAATGTATGAAAGTGCCATATTGCCTAATGATTCCCCCTCTATTGGACATATCAGTTATTTCCACTTGTAACTATTACAAATAGTGTTCTGATAAACATCTCTATGTATACTTATTTGTATCTATTTGAGATTATTTTCATTTTTGGAAATGGAATTCTTGGTTACAGGTTATATATACATCTTTTAAAGTCTATTCATCCTGACTGCAGGAATTTGATTTTAAGAAGAAGCATGTTCTATGAGTGCAAGGGCCATTTTTGTTTGCTCACTATTTTTTCAGTGGTTAGAGTATTATCTATTATATTAATGATATACAATAAAACATTTGTTCAATGGATTAACATATGGCAGCAACTATTGGAAATTTCAGAATATAGCACCTATAAGCCTTCTGCATGTATTAGAGGTATTTTACAGTGGTTGAAAATCTGAATTCTCAAAGTAGATAAATTGTAGTTTAAATTTAGAACCCTCAACTTACTAGCTGTGTAAGTAAGTATATTGCAGAGTATATTTAAAGTTTCTGGGCCTCAGTTTTCTCCTCTGTAAAACAGGAAGACGGACAGCATCAAATTCACCAAGATGTTGCGAGGATTAAATGAGATAATTTTGTACCGAGATGTATTATGGTGCCAAGCACACAGTAATTGCTCAATAATTTTTTTCTATTACTATTCTACATAACTGAAAGATTCTGACAGTATTTTTTACCCAACAGTAGGTACATAAGAAAAAGAGATGATTCTATGCAAACATCTCCAAAAGGTCAAGAAATATAGATGAGAAACACAGCTTTGAAAATTTTATCTTTCAAAACCTTTTAAAGTACTTGTTGGCTTTTTATTATCCCAGGTCTGTTTCCCTCTAATGCCTGGCAGAAAAATCTTCACAGGATAAAGAGCTCCTCTTGCAGAGGAGCATAGAAGGGGCAGCAGGGGAGACTGGATCCTGTCCTGTAGCCAGTCTTCCCTGGGGAGAGTTGCCAACTGAAAGACAGGAGGACATCGGCAGTGGTGTGGACAGGAGCAAGGACAGGGAGCAGACACAGACTGTGAAAGGACTTTGAGACTTGAGGAGTTTCAGATCCAGACAAGTTGCTGACGTTGGATGTCTGGGTTAGCTCATGGGCAGCAGTGGTGGCACTGAAACCGAGCAATCCCCGGACAGGTTTTCTTCATAACAAACCCCTTTGTGTTCCCCACCTGTTGCTTAAAGAAAAAAATCAGTCTTATGACCCTTCCCTGAATTTCAGAAAGTCTGACTCAAGGGTTAACATTCAGAAGAGTGAGAATATACAGAGACAAAGAGCAGTTGGGCAGAGAATTGATAACAATTTAAACAATAAAACAGCCATACAGCAGAGTCACGGGACCTTTAGTTTCTCCCTGAAGGACATGGATAATAATGTCTGATGCACATTCCTAAGTTATTTTTATGGAGACCAGACTTTCACCAGATGAAAACGGCTCATCACAAGCAGGTAGACCTCAGACTAGTTAGTATCAGAAGGTTGATGATTGAGATTCCTGAAATATTACCCTCTTACCTCACTATCAACTAATCAGAGAATTGTGCAGAGGAAGCCCTCTACAGAGGAACTTGTGGGCGACCCTGGGGAAATAAGTAGGAGTGAAGTTGATGCCTGGATAGACCCTCCCTGAGCATTTGCTTTAGAGATTTCAAATATAAGACTTCGGCTGCTGGGTCCAACTCCCATGCTTCCAAACCTTCTACCCTTTCAAGGGTATGGCTTCCCTGGTGGCTCAGATGGTAAAGCATCTGCCTGCAATGCAGGAGACCTGGGTTCGATCCCTGGGTTGGGAAGATCCCCTGGAGAAGGAAATGGCAACCCACTCCAGTATTCTTGCCTGGAGAATCCCATGGACAGAGGAGCCTGGTGGGCTACAGTCCACGGGGTTGCAAAGAGTCAGACACGACTAAGCGACTTCACTTTCACTTTTTCTCAGCTTTCAAGAGAATATGACTTTCCCTGAAGACTCCAATATGGAAAGAACTGGAAAGAACTTGCTGAAGTAGGAAGGTCTAATTCCCCAAAAGGAAACTGAATCTATGGGAGCATTTCCACTAAAAGGATCTTTGTAGTGATTAACAAAGACACTTACCATGATGAAGAGGAGGTTAAGTACAATTGAGGACTATGATTATTCAAGATCTTTATAAGCAAATGTATCACTTCAAAATTCTTCAAACACAGAAAATTCTCTAGCTTGGGGGTTAAGGACTAAAGCGTTATTTACATTTTAAGATTTGGGGGGCTGAAAATATGCTTTTAAGAGCTGTTTACAATTTTGTCATTTTTATTCATTTCAGACTTCTTATTTTCAAACATATGTGCTCTCTCTATGGAAACGTAAAGCTTCATTTATTTAACTTTCAGGGATATTGAAATATTAAAATAAGTATTTGGAATTCACATTATATATGTGATTTCAATTCATGTGAATATATATAAGATACAACCCTAAATAGCTTTAAAAATAATCAGAAAGCTCTGCCAAGAAGTGGGAGTCAAATGAGTAATAGCCACCTGGTTGGAATTAAGCCACTTTGAGGAGCTACTCTTTCTGGAAGCTTATTTATTGATCACCTTAGGAAACACTTCTCTGTTGGTGTGACAGATTGCTGACCTTAGATATCCCCTTCTGGATAAAACTTCAGTCAGATCAGCTTACTCAGAAGAATGCTTGCCAGTCTGAGCATACCCTTCCAACCAGCAGCTGCAGAGGGACAGGCCTGAAGTCACCCAAAGGCTTGGCTAGTAAGCTCACCCACATGTTCAACACCAAATTTTCCCTCTGGAACATGCCCTCATCAATCTTCTCATCTCAGGAAATGGAACTACCACCCTGTTACTTGTTTAAACTAAAAATCTAGGAGTAGTCCTTTGACTCACCTCCTCTCCCCATACCCCACCATATATATGTAATAAATCAATTAATCCTAGCAGCTCCATCTCTGAAAGATTTAGTGACTCTTTACTCTTCCTTTACTGATACACTCTTGCTCTAAATCTTAATCACCTCTAGCCTTAGTTATATGAGAGCTGCTTAAATAATCCCCATACTCCTTTTCTCAACATAATAAAAGCTATCTATGACAAACCCACAGCCAACATAATACTCAACAGGGAAAAGCTGAAAGTCTTCTCACTAAAATCTGGAACACGATAAGGAGGGCCACTCTCACCACTTTTATTAAACATAACATGAGAAGTCCTGATTACAGCAAGAAAAAGAAATAAAAGGGATCCAAATTGAAAGGGAAGAAATTAAACTGTCATTACATGCAGATAGCATGATACTATATATAGAAAACCCTAAAGACTCTGCACAAAAACTACTAGAACTAGTCAACAACTTCAGCAAGGTAGCAGAATGCAAGATGAACATATAAAAATCTGTTGCATTTCTTCACACTAATAACGAAATATCAAAAAGGGCAAGTTAAAAAAAAATCCTTCTTAAAATTGCATCAAAAAAATTAAGTACTTAGGAATAAACCTGACCAGGAAGGTGAAAACATGTGCCGAGAACTATAAAACATCGATAAAGGAAATTGAAGATGATTCAAAGAAATTGAAAGATATCTCATGCTCTTGGATTGGAAGAATTAATATGGAATTAATATTGTTAAAATAGTTATACTACCCAAAGCAATCTACAGATTTAATGCAATCGTTACCAAATTACTCATGACATTTTTTACAGAACTAGAACAAATAATCCTAAAATTTATATAGACCCATAGAAGACCCAGAATTGCCAAAGCAACCCTGAGGAAAAAGAAGAAAGTTGGAGGTATCACCATCCCAAACTTCAGAGATTACCACAAAGTTATGGTAATCAAAACAGCATGGTATTGGCACAAAAATAGACATATGGATCAAGGGAACAGAATATAGAGCCCAGAAATAAACCTACATACTTAAGGTCAATTAATCTTTGACAAAGGAGGCAAGAATATACAATGGAGAAAAGATAATCTCTTCAGCAAGTTGTGTTGGGAAAGCTGGACAGCCACATGTAAATCAATGAAGTTAGAACACTCCCTCACACCATACACAAAAATAAACTCAAAATGACTTAGAGACTTAATTATAAGACATGATACCATAAAACTTCTAGAAGAAAACACAAGCAAAACATTCTCTGACATAAATCATAGCAATGTTTTCTTAGATCAGTCTCCCAAGGAAATAGATATAAAAGCACAAACAAATAGGACCTAATCTGACTTATAAGGTTTTTCACAGCAAAAGAAACTATAAACAAAATGAAAAGAAAACCAATGGACTAGGAGATCATGGATCACAGCCTTGTCATGGTGAAGGGGCTTGCATCACTCAATGAAGCTATGAGCCGTGCTATGCAGGGCCACCCAAGATGGACAGGTCATAGTGGAGAGTTCTGGCAAAATGTATTCCACTGGAGGAGGGAATGGCAAACCACTCCAGTATACTTGCTTTGAGAACCCCATGAACAGTATGAAAAGGCAAAAAGGTATGACACCAGAAGATAACCCTCCTAATTTAATTTTTATTGATTAACAATTAATTTAATTTTTATTAATTAAAAATAAATAAAAATTTTAAAAATGGGTGGAGGACCTAAATAGACATTTCTCCAAGGATGACATACAGATGACCAACAGAGCCATTAGAAGATGCTCAACACTGTTAATTATTAGAGAAATGCAAATCAAAATTACAATGAGGTACCTACTCATACTGGTCAGGATAGCCATCATCAAAGAGTCTCCAAATAACAAGTGCTAGAGAGGATATAGAGAGAAGTGAATCTTCCTACACTATTGGTGGAAATGTAAATTTGTATAGTCCCTATGGCAAACAGTAGGAAGGTTCCTTAAAAAACTAAAAATAGAGTTACCATATGATCTAGCAATCCCAGCCCTGGGCATATACCTGGAGGAAACTCTAATTTAAAAACTACATGCACCCAATGTTTGTTGCAGCACTATTTACAACAGCCAAGACATGGAAGCAACTACAATGTCCATCAAGGTGAATGTATAAAGAAGGGGTGAGATATATATATATATATATATATATATATAATGGAATAGTGCTCAGCCATAAAAAGAATGAAAGACTGTCACTTTCAGCAACATGGATAAACCTAGAGACTAACATACTAAGTGAAGTAAGCCAGACAAAGAAAGAAAAATGGCACATATTGCTTACATGTGTAACATAAAAAAATGATGAAAATGAACTTACATACAAAATGGAAATAGACTTGAAGACATAGAAAACTTATGGTTACCAAAGGTAAAAGAGAAGAAGGGAAAAATTAGGAGTTTGGATTAACGTGTATACTATCATATATGAAATAGATAACCAACAAGGATTGATTACAAAGCACAGGGAACTATACTCAATATTTTATAATAATCTACAAAGGAAAATAATCTGAAAAAGAAAATATATATATATATATATAAAACACCAAGTCACTTTGCTTTACACCTGAAACTAACACAACATTATAAGTCAACTATACTTCAATAAAAAAATAAAATTAAAAAAAAGAGAAAGAGAAATACCATATGATATCACTTTTATGTGGTACCTAAAATAAGATGCAAATGAACATATATACTGGAAGTTCATGGTTCACATATTGTTGAAGCCTGGCTTTGGAGAATCCAAAATCACTGCAGATGGTGACTGCAGCCAGGAAACCATGAAATTAAAAGATGCTTACTCCTTGGAAGGAAAGTTATGACCAACCTAGACAGCATATTCAAAAGCAGAGACATTACTTTGCCAGCAAAGGTCTGCCTAGTCAAGGCTATGGTTTTTCTAGTAGTCATGTATGGATGTGAGAGCTGGACTATAAAGAAAGCTGAGCGCTGAAGAATTGATGCTTTTGAACTGTGGTGTTGGAGAAGACTCTTGAGAGTCCCTTGGACTGCAAGGAGATCCAACCAGTCCATCCTAAAGGAGATCAGTCCCGAGTGTTCATTGGAAGGACTGATGTTGAAGCTGAAACTCCAATACCTTGGCCACCTGATGCGAAGAACTGACTCATTTGAAACTGACTCCTTGATGCTGGGAAAGATTGAAGGCAGGAGGAGAAGGGGACAGCAGAGGATGAGATGGTTGGATGACATCACCGACTCAATGGACATGAGTCTGAGTAAACTCCAGGAATTGGTGATGGACAGGGAGGCCTGGCGTGCTGCAGTTCATGGGGTCACAAAGAGTCAGGCACGACTGAGCGACTGATTTGAACTGAACTGAACATATATACAAAACAGAAACATACTCACAAACATAGAGAACAGACTCATGATTGCCAAAGTGAGAGGGTGGTGGAGAGAAGGATTGAGAGTCTGGTGTTAGTAGATGGCAAACTATTATACATAGAATGGATAAACAACAAGGTCCTACTGTGTAGCACAGAGAATTATGTTCAATATGCTGTAATAAACCACAACAGAAAAAAATATGAAAAACGAATAGGTATATATATATATATATATATACATACATACATATGTATGTATGTATAACTGAATCACTTTTCTGAAAACCAGAAAGTAACACAACATTGTAAATCAAGTATATTTTAATTAAAATGATAATAATAATCTCCATGTTCCCCAGCTTGCCCTCCTAATGGTAGTAAGAGTGAATTTAAAAAAACTACGTGAGACCATTTCATTCCTCTGTGTGAAATGCCCCACATCTCTCAATGGACTAAAATAAAATTCAAATACCTTTTTTTGGCCCACAAGACTTAGTTGAGTCGACTCTCGCCTACCTTTCTGATTTCATCTTCTTCCTTGGGTGCTCTACTCTAGCCACTCTTGCCTAATTCTCTTTCTTAAATCCATTCAATATGTTGCAGCCTTTGTATCAGATGTTTCCTTTCCCTGGAGCATTCCCTCAAACCTGTTATGTGCAACACTAACTCTTTATCACTCAGATTTCATCTAAAATACTACTCCTCAAAGAGGCCTTCCCTGACCCCCCAATACAAAGTAGTCCCCACAAGTCAGTTTCTTTCCTATTTTAATTCTCAAAGAAACACTCTTATTTATTGTTCTTTTGTTGCTATCTCCTACTCATGCCCAGAGTGTGAACTATGTGAGAACAGGAATCTTGTCTATGTAATTTCCCACTATATTCTAGCACCCAGAACAGTACTTGGACTTGGCAAGTAGAGGTCTTTCTGTAAATATCTGGTGAATGAATAAAGTGTTATTCTGATGGCTTGGTTTCTGAATCTGACTTTATGTCAGACATACATATTTTCATATGTTTATATCATGTTATCTTTATAGTCAACCCATAACTCGGTACAGCCTATTTCTTCCGGGCCATACAACTGATAAATCGGCATGTTCCCTTTACCACTAGCAATGGGAAAGAAGGAGTGGTCACAGGAAGGAGGTGGGTGAACTCATTTAAGTTGAACGGCTCAATGCAAAAGACTCAAAACTCATGCTCTTGTGTGGACAAGTAGCATTATCTTTTCAATTATTAGAATATTTTACATTTCATTTAGATGAGAAAGACAAATACTGTATGATGTCACTTATATGTGAATTATAAAAAGTAAAACAAACTAGTGAATATAAGAAAAAATAAGCAGACTCACAGATATAGAGAACAAATTAGTGATTACCAGTGGGGAGAAGGAGGAGGGGAGGGACAATATAAGGGTAGGAGATTGAAAGGCACAAACTATTAGTTACAAAATAAGTTACAAGGGTATATTGTACCGCACAATATTTTATAATTTTACAGTAATAAATGGAACATAACCATTAAAAATTGCAAATCACTATAGTGTACACCTGTAACTTATTATACCAATATAACAACTATACTTCAATAATATTTTTTAAAAGTTTACTTTGCATTTTTACATAGATGTTCTTGTAAGAACTAATATCTATCTCTTTAGTTCTCTGCTATCTCTGTACAACAGAAAGGGGAAAAGCATTACTCTCCATTTTCCCAAAAAGCTTAGAGGATACTACTGAAATTATTTTAGAAGCTTTAAAAATAGGTGGTCAGGAACTTCCCTGGTGGTCCAGTGGTTAAGAATCTGCCTTGCAATGCAAAGGACTCAGTTTCAATCTCTGCCCCAGGAACTTAAGATCCTACATGCTGCAGGGCAAGTAAACTCGCACACCACGACTACAGAGCCCACGAGTGGCAATGAAAGAGCCCGCATGATGCAGCGAAGACCCAACACATGTAAGCTGTGCATGTCACAACTAAGACACAACACAGGCAAACAAATAAATAAACATTTTAAAAACCGGGTGGTCAATGCTATTTTAATATAGAAAATTTAAAACAGGAGTCATATACTCTAGCAACTTAACTTTGGGCTTTGAATCATGAGAAAAGTTAAAGTGATAGTCTAGACAGTAAGCTAAAAATGGAAGTTGATTTTACACTTCAGGTAATGCCTTCTATGAGTATTTTGCTTTCATGTTTAAATAACTCTGTGATTTATTCAGATTATTATTAATTTATTATTTTTTTCTCATTTATAAAAGTAGTGCATCCTCATTAAATACTTTGGAAAATTCTGGTGCAGTGATAATTTGGCTGGGTGAGAACTGTACAAAAAAGATCTTCATGACCAAGATAATCATGATGGTGTGATCACTCACCTAGAGGCAGACATCCTGGAATGTGAAGTCAAGTGGGCCTTAGAAAGCATCACTATAAACAAAGCTAGTGGAGGTGATGGAATTCCAGTTGAGCTGTTTCAAATCCTGAAAGATGATGCTGTGAAAGTGCTGCACTCAATATGCCAGCAAATTTGGAAAACTCAGCAGTGGCCACAGAACTGGAAAAGGTCAGTTTTCATTCCAATCCCAAACAAAGGCAATGACAAAGAATGCTCAAACTACTGCACAATTGCACTCATCTCACACGCTAGTAAAGTAATGCTCAAAATTCTCCAAGCCAGGCTTCAGCAGTACGTGAACCGTGAACTTCCAGATGTTCAAGCTGGTTTTAGAAAAGGCAGAGGAACCAGAGATCAAATTGCCAACATCTGCTGGATCATGGAAAAAGCAAGAGAGTTCCAGAAAAACATCTATTTCTGCTTTATTGACTATGCCAAAGCCTTTGACTGCGTGGATCACAAGAAACTGTGGAAAATTCTTAAAGAGATGGGAATACCAGACCACCTGACCTGCCCCTTGAGAAACCTATATTCAGGTCAGGAAGCAACAGTTAGAACTGGACATGGAACAACAGACTGGTTCCAAATAGGAAAAGGAGTACGTCAAGGCTGTATATTGTCACCCTGCTTATTTAACATATATGCAGAGCACATCATGAGAATCGCTGGGCTGGAAGAAGCACAAGCTGGAATCAAGATTGCCAGGAGAAATATCAATAACCTCAGCTATGCAGATGACACCACCCTTATGGCAGAAAGTGAAGAGGAACTAAAAAGCCTCTTGATGAAAGTGAAAGTGGAGGGTGAAAAAGTTGGCTTAAAGCTCAACATTCAGAAAAGGAAGATCATGGCATCCGGTCCCATCACTTCATGGGAAATAGATGGGGAAACGGTGGAAACAGTGTCAGACTTTATTTTTTTGGGCTCCAAAATCACTGCAGATGGTGATTGCAGCCATGAAATTAAAAGACGCTTACTGCTTCGAAGAAAAGTTATGACCAACCTGATAGCATATTCAAAAGCAGAGACATTACTTTGCCGACTAAGGTCCGTCTAGTCAAGGTTATGGTTTTTCCTGTGGTCATGTATGGATGTGAGAGTTGGACTGTAAAGAAAGCTGAGCACCAAAGAATTGATGCTTTTGAACTGTGGTGTTGGAGAAGACTCTTGAGAGTCCCTTGGACTGCAAGGAGATCCAACCAGTCCATTCTGAAGGAGATCAGCCCTGGGATTTCTTTGGAAGGAATGATGTTAAAGCTGAAACTCCAGTACTTTGGCCACCTCATGCCAAGAGTTGACTCATTGGAAGACTCTGATGCTGGGAGGGATTGGGGGCAGGAGGAGAAGGGGATGATAGAGGATGAGATGGCAGGATGGCATCACTGACTCAATGGACGTGAGTCTGAGTGAACTCCGGGAGTTGGCGATGGACAGGGAGGCCTGGCGTGCTGTGCTTCATGGGGTCGCAAAGAGTCGGACATGACTGAGCAACTGAACTGAACTGAACTGAACTGAGAGCTGAGAGCCAGTTGCACTGCAGAGATAAATATGTGGTGTGAGACAACATTGTCCCCTAGAGGTCTGTGGTGTGGTGCCAGAGACTGCCCAGCAGCTTCTTTCCGGTCTTGGATGCTGATACAGGCCTACTGATTTCAACCATGGGAGGGAGTCCCGTGCGAGGGAACTCCATCTGTGATCCACTGTGGACTTCACTCATGCACAGACCTACCTGATAGTCTTATGTTCCTCCCGGAGCCTGGAATGGAGGGAGGCTCATTAGCTCCCAGGAGAGAACACTGCGAGTGAGGCGCAAGCCTAGTGTCAGCAAGACAGTGGTAGAGGGAGCAGTGTTAGGTTGTCCGCCTGCCGCCTCTGCCTCACTTCACCATGCCTGCGAATGACAGAAGGAGAGGTGTTAACCTCTGGTGTTACCAGAGGTGTTACCAGCTGAGAAGCGGCAGGAGCTGCTGAATAAGGTGAAAGAACAGCTAAAGTCAATGGTTCTGAGGAAGCTTTCAGAAGCACAGCCTTCAAGTTGGGGGTAGCACAGCAAGACGGACAACACAGAGGCAGGAAGTGGAACCCTCAGTCATCACAGAGACAAGCTTCAGAGATACTGGAAGCTGTTCTGACTTTATCGCTCTGCATCGATAATATAAGAAAAAACTAGGGAGGAAGTTCGCTGGACAAGACTAGATATTTATAGTTAACAGAGGAACTGGGACCTCTGAGCACTATTTTATAATGTATATACTATTTCATTTTCTACTTTCTCATTTATAACATCAGCACTTCTCCTTATGATTAAAAATGCCTTTAACTCTAGAAAACAGATTGACAACTTCTCATGAAGTTAGTCCTTAATACATGACCCAGTAAACCCACTCCTAAGTATTTACCCTGCTGCTGCTGCTGCTGCTAAGTCGCTTCAGTCGTGTCTGACTCTGTGCGACCCCATAGATGGCAGCCCATCAGGCTCCCCTGTCCCGGGGATTCTCCAGGCAAGAACACTGGAGTGGGTTGCCATTTCCTTCTCCAATGCATGAAAGTGAAAAGTGAAAGTGAAAGTGAAGTCGTGCCCGACTCTTAGCAACCCCATGGACTGCAGCCTACCAGGCTCCTCCATCCATGGGATTTTCCAGGCAAGAGTACTGGAGTGGGTTGCCATTGCCTTCTCTGAAGTATTTACCCTAGAGAAATAATAACTTATATTCACACAAAATCTTGTACATTAATGTGTATAGTTGCTCTATTCACTACTGAACACAAAATGACCCAAATGTCCTTCAATGGGTAATAAATAAACCATGCTACACTGCATTTGAATACTACTCATCAGTAAAAAGGAAAAGAACTATCGACATGTGCAGCAACACTGATGAACCTCAACGTCATACTGAAGTGAAGGAAGCCAGTCCCAAAGGACTGAAGTGCATACCACTGAATCCATTTATATGACTTTTCTGAAAAGACAAAACTATAAATACAGAAACAGTATTGGTTGTCAGGAACGGGTGGGGAGGCAAACATAGGGTGTGATAACAAAGGAATAGCACAAGGAGTTTTCTGGGGTGATCAAACTGTTTCTTATCTTGATTTTGGTGGTAGTTATATAAATCTATATAGATGCTAATATTCATAGAACTGGTCACACAAAAAAATCAACTTCATTGTATCTTAATTTAAAAAATAGAATAGGTTGAAATGCTTTTAAGATATAATTTAAAATAACTTGTTAATAATCATTCCATCAAGAGGTGTGTATCATAATTTCTTTACCTTTTCCACTGGTGCAAAACTGTTGGACTGTTCCCATCTCTGTGTAAATAAAGCTGTACTAAAAACTTTAAGGTGCACATCTTTGTTCACAGCTAGGATGCAGTCACAGAAATGGAATTAGAGACAACTGGTATAAATATTTTTAGAACTCTTAGTGTATACTCCCCAGGTGCTTTCCATTCAGAGTTATATCAATTTGCCCACCTACCGGCAGTGTCTGAGAATAAGTGGTTTGGATATCCTAAGAATGTGAAATTAGAAGACTAATTCATGGTTGTCTGGAAAACCACTCAAGGGAAGAAAGAGAATGAAGAGAAGCAGAGGTGGGTGAGGGGTCTAGACCAGGAGAGGAACTAGACCTTCAGATCTGAAAGTTATCTGATTCATATTTTTGTGTTTTTCTTATAATATTCCTTACCCCTCTTTGTCCTACTAGCTTTCAGGATGGGTTTTGTTTCTTATTTACTCTTCCTTCTCTCTTGCAACTTTAATGCAAGACCAAAGTTAGCAAGGCCATTTTACATAGTTAACTAAACAATCTCTTTTAAATACTAATCATGGGAAAGCACTGTGCTAACTATTGTGAGGGGTGGCAAAGAGTGATAAGAATGGTCTCTGTAATCACAGAGCTAACAGTGCAACAGGAAGAGGTGAAGATAATATTTTTCTAGGCAATATCATGCTTTTCCCTTTAACACTGCAAATGATGATGGTGAAAACAGTAACACCAACAGATACTGTTTAGTTGTTTGAAGAAAGAGCTATCACTCCAAGTCAGGTTCATCAATTTCACAAAAGATGTGAAATTAAGTCATGCCTTGCAAAATAGGTGCATCCAACTAAATGCATTCTGGGTAGGGAAATGATATGTGCAGAGGTAAGAGCATGGAACTGCGCTTGTTTCCCCTCGATGTCCTTGTAAGGAAATAATCAGCACTAGAAAAATCTCCTCTCCTGAGAAGAATAGAAGCTGACTCAACAGCCCATTTCCATGCACCAGCTTGCTGGGGAGGAAAATGGAAAGGACTATTCCCCAAAGCTATGTTCCTCTCACACAGATAGAGATATCATGTATAATAGATTGGGAAAACTTGCGAAATGAAACATCTGTTCTGCATGCTTAAGCACTGAGGCACTCTCAAGATACAAATTTCTATTCAGTATTCTAGGTGCTGTGGTGACGAGCTGAGAGTGAGTTTGGAAGGTTTGCCTCTTTCCAATAAAAAAAGCTTCATCATCTCTTTAAAATTTTTATGATAATTATTTTGGAACATTATAGATAGGAAATTGAAAGAGACAAGAGAAAAAGAATGAGGATAGAACTAAGGAAGAACTGATGGAAGAGTCAATAAAGCTAAGAAACTTTGAGAAGTGAATTTTAATGATGAAGTCAACAATGCCTTCAGCTAATTTAGCCAAATCAACAAAGCCATTATACTGTATGTATATGGTGTTGATTTTGCTTCAGATCTATGTAGACAGAAAGGTACATTGTGAAATACAAAAACCTCCTGTATTTAGGATCTGAATAATTGCATAGATGTTTGAGAAAATAAGATGTGGATAATCTTTTATTGTATACTTTTAGAACAAAATGCCTTTTTCCCCCTGTAGTAAACATTTTATTCTTTCTGGATGGCCTCAATTTCCCCTACAAGGTAGAAGCTGCATATCACTTTCTAATAATGCATTGTTAATTTTTAATCTAGACCAGTCTTCAAGTTTACTCTTGACCTTACAATATGCAAAAGCAATTCATGGGTAAGCAGGTGTGATTTTTTTTTTGAGGCCAGTTTTGGCATAGATTATCTTTTTTCTTACCATGATGCTAAATATTATTGGTATTAATACTACATTTTATAGATTTCAAAGCCTCGTTCCAAATATTATCTCATTGAACTTGACTAGAACTTAGAGACAGGTTGTGCAAATATTTTTATTCATCATTCTAATAAGAGGGAAACTGAGGGTCCTGGTTGACTTTTCCAAGGTCACACAGGGAACTAGGACAAGACACACGTCTTCTAAATCCCCACTGTTTTGCTTTTCTGTTGTGCTTTATACTTCATGTTTGAATATAACCAAGATGAGTTTTCTCTTAGGAAACTCTCAGAAGAAGTGTTCCCTAGCCCCACACCCCTTTGCCCTTGTCTAATTTCTGCTTAAGCCCATATCCTCTCTCATTTCGCCTTCTTGGCAGACATGTGGTATCTACAATGGGGAGAAAGCTGGTGATGCCAGTCCAAAGGATAAAAAGTTCGTAGGCACTTTTAATGGTGGCCCAGAGCACTGCACTGAATTATTGGAGACACCAGTCACCAAGTGGGCATAGGTACCTGGATAGGAATCATGATACATGGGTATAGAGCCCCACATGATGAACTAAACCAGTGAGTATCATGGCCTAACCACAGGGTGAACTGGTCTACCTCTGAGGGCAGTATTCAGAAAGGAGCTTCGACCAGCAGTGGACTAGGGGTGAGTGATATCATCATTAAGATTGGCACCATAACAAAGTGGCCACTGGGATAAGGGTCAAGTGGGACAGTGATACCTGCATTCCAGCCTGAAGGGATGGGATAGCATGCATTCCACTTTCGGCAGTGGTGGCCATCAGTGCACATGAGGGTACAATCATTTCTCCTAATTCTTGGATTCTGGTCTCCTCCATGACCCTTCTTAGGAAAGAGAGGAGGCATGTGAAGGATAGGCGGGAGCAGAAAGAAACACTTTAATATTAACAAAATAGTGTAGGAAAAACTGGATATCCACAAACAGAGGATGAAATTGGATCCTTATCTCACGCTACATACAAAAATCAACTCAAAATGGATTAAATACAATGTAAAACTTGAATCCACAAAATTCTGAGAAGAAAACACAGGGAAAACATATTGACATTGGTCTGGGCAATAATTATTTTGGCTATGATACAAAAGCAAAGGAAACAAAAGCAAATATAGACAAGTGGGACTGCATAGCAAAGGAAATAATTAACTGAGTAAAAAGGCAACCTGTGGAATGGGAGATAATATTTACAAACCTTTTGTCTGATAAAGAGTTAATATCTAAAACATTTAAGGAATTCATATAGATCAATAGCAAAAAGTCAAGCAACCCAGTTAAAAAGCAGACAAAGAACCTGAAGACTTTGTTTTTAAAGGAAACACACAAATGGCCAACAGATATAGGAAAAGGTGCTCAATATCACTAATCATCAGGGAAACATAAATCAAAACCACAATGAATTATCACCTCATACCTGTTAGAATTTCTACTAGCAAAGAGACTGAAGATAAATGTTGGTTATGATTTGCAGAAAAGGGAACCCTTGTACACTGTTGGTGGAAATGTTAATTGATATATCCATTATGGAAAACAGTAAGAAGGTTCTTCAAAAAATTAAAACTAGAACTACCATATTGTCTAGGAATTCTACTTTGGGTTATATGTCCAAAGGAAATGAGATTTTTATCTCAAAGAGATATTTACATCTCCATGTTCATTGCCACATTATTTACAAATAGTTAAGAATTGAAAACAGCCCAAATGTTCATCAACAGATGAATGGATGAAGAAAATGTGGTATGTATATTCATGGACTATCATTCAACCTTTAAAAAGAAGATCTTGCCACTTGTGACAACATGGATGAAGGTAAAAGACATCATCCAAGGAAAATAAGCTAGACACAGAAAGACAGATATTTCACGATCTCACTTTTATGTGCAACCTAGAATTGTCAAACTCAGAGAAGCAGAGAGTAAAATAATGGTGTCCATTATTGGCATGCTTGGTGGGAAGGGGGACATGGAAAGATATTGGTCAAAGAGCACAAAATTTCAGTTATACAAGATAAGTAAGTTCTAATGTACAACAATGTGGCTATAGTTAACAATACTGTATTGTATACTTAAAATGTGCTAAAAGGGTCTTAAGTGTTCTCACCACACAAAAAAGAAAGAAAATGATAACTGTGACTCAGTTATGCTTATTAGCTATACGGGGGTGATGATTTCAGATTGAAGAACTCGCCTGCCAATGCAGGAGACATTCAGTTCAGTTCAGTTCAGTTCAGTCGCTCGGTCATGTCCGACTCTTTGCGATCCCATGAACTGCAGCACGCCAGGCCTCCCTGTCCAGCACCAACTCCCGGAGTCCACCCAAACCCATGTCCATCGAGGTAATGATGCCATCCAACCATCTCATCCTCTGTCGTCCCCTTCTCCTCCTGCCCCCAATCCCTCCCAGCATCAGGGTCTTTTCCAATGAGTCAAGCTCTTCGCATCAGGTTTCCAAAGTATTAGAGTTTCAGCCTCAACATCAGTCCTTCCAATGAACATCCAGGACTGATCTCCTTTAGGATGGACTGGTTGGATCTCCTTGCAGTCCAAGGGACTCTCAAGAGTCTTCTCCAACACCACAGTTCAAAAGCATCAATTCTTCAGTGCTCAGCTTTCTTTATAGTCCAACTCTCACATCCATACAAGACCACTGGAAAAACTTTGACTAGACAAACTTTTGTTGCCAAAGTAATGTCTCTGCTTTTGAATATGCTGTCTAGGTTGGTCATAACTTTTCTTCCAAGGAGTAAGCGTCTTAATTTCATGGCTGCAGTCACCATCTACAGTGGTTTTGGAGCCCAGAAAAATAAAGTCAGCCACTGTTTCCACTGTTTCCCCATCTATCTGCCATGAAGTGATGGGGCCGGATGCCATGATCTTAGTTTTCTGAATGTTGAGTTTTAAGCCAACTGTTTCACTCTCCTCTTTCACTTTCATCAAGAGGTTCTTTAGTTCTTCTTCACTTTCTGCCATAAGGGTGGTGTCATCTGCATATCTGAGGTTACTGATATTTCTCCTGGTAATCTTGATTCCAGCTTGTGCTTCCTCCAGCCCAGTGTTTCTCATGATGTACTCTGCATATAAGTTAAATAAGCAGGGTGACAATATACAGCCTTGACGTACTCCTTTTCCTATTTTGAACCAGTCTGTTGTTCCATGTTCAGTTCCAAGTGTTGCTTCCTGACCTGCATACAAGTTAGAGACTTGGGTTTGATCCCTGGGTCGGGAATATATCCTGTAGAATGAAGTGGCAGCCCACTCCAGTGTTCTTGCCTGGAGAATCCCATGGACAGAGGATCCTAGCAGGCTACAGTCCATAGGGTCTCAAAGAGTTGGACACAACTAAAGAGACTTAGCATGCATGCACACGTGTCAACATTCCATTGTACACCTTAAGAAAAAGAAGCCTTAAAAACTTAGGAATTCTTTTTAGAATAAAATACATAGGAATATATCTACCTAAAGAAACTAAAGACCTATATATAGAAAACTATAAACACTGATGAAAGAAATCAAAGAGGACACTAATAGATGGAGAAATATACCATGTTTGTGGATTGGAAGAATCAATATAGTGAAAATGAGTATACTACTCAAAGCAATCTACAGAATCAATGCAATCCCTATCAAGCTACCAGCAGTATTTTTCACAGAACTAGAACAAATAATTTCCCAATTTGTATGGAAATACAAAAAACCTCGAATAGCCAAAGCAATCTTGAGAAAGAAGAATGGAACTGGAGGAATCAACCTGCCTGACTTCAGGCTCTATTACAAAGCCACAGTCATCAAGACAGTATGGTATTGGCACAAAGACAGAAATATAGATAAACGGAACAAAATAGAAAGCCCAGAGATAAATCCACACACCTATGGACACCTTATCTTTGACAAAGGAGGCAAAGATATACAATGGAGAAAAGACAATCTCTTTAACAAGTGGTCCTGGGAAAACTGGTCAACCACTTGTAAAAGAATGAAGCTAGATCACTTTCTAACACCACACACAAAAATAAACTCAAAATGGATTAAAGATCTAAACGTAAGACCAGAAACTATAAAACTCCTAGAGGAGAACATAGGCAAAACACTCTCCGACATACATCACACCAGGATCCTCTATGATCCACCTCCCAGAATTCTGGAAATAAAAGCAAAAATAAACAAATGGGATCTAATTAAAATTAAAAGCTTCTGCACAACAAAGGAAAATATAAGCAAGGTGAAAAGACAGCCTTCTGAATGGGAGAAAATAATAGCAAATGAAGCAACTGACAAACAACTAATCTCAAAAATATACAAGCAACTTATACAGCTCAATTCCAGAAAAATAAACGACCCAATCAAAAAATGGGCCAAAGAACTAAGTAGACATTTCTCCAAAGAAGACATACGGATGGCTAACAAACACATGAAAAGATGCTCAACATCACTCATTATTAGAGAAATGCAAATCAAGACCACAATGAGGTACCACTTCACACCAGTCAGAATGGCTGTGATCCAAAAGTCTATAAGCAATAAATGCTGGAGAGGGTGTGGAGAAAACCCTCTTACACTGTTGGTGGGAATGAAAACTAGTACAGCCACTATGGAGAACAGTGTGGAGATTCCTTTAAAAATTGCAAATAGAACTGACTTATGACCCAGCAATCCCACTGCTGGGCATACACACCGAGGAAACCAGTACTGAAAGAGACACATGTGCCCCAATGTTCATTGTGGCACTGTTTATAATAGCCAGGACATGGAAGCAACCTAGATGTCCATCAGCAGATGAATGGATAAGAAAGCTGTTGTACATATACACAATGGAGTATTACTCAGCCATTAAAAAGAATACATGTGAATCAGTTCTAATGAGGTAGATGAAACTGGAGCCGATTATATAGAGTGAAGTAAGCCAGAAAGAAAAACACCAATACAGTATACTAACACATATATATGGAATTTAGAAAGATGGTAATGATGACCCTGTATGCAAGACAGCAAAAGAGACACAGATGTGTAGAGCGGACTTTTGGACTCTGAAGGAGAGGGAGAGGGTGGGAGGATTTGGGAGAATGGCATTGAAACATGTATACTATCATGTAAGAAATGAATTGCCAGTCTATGTTTGATGCAGGATACAGGATGCTTGGGGCTGGTGCACAGGGATGATCCAGAGAGATGATATGGAGTGGGAGGTGGGAGGGGGGTTCATGTTTGGGAACTTATGTACACCCGTGGTGAATTCATGTCAATGTATGGCAAAACCAATACAGTATTGTAAAGTAAAATAAAGTAAAAATAAAAATTTTAAAAAAACTTAGAAATTCTTTTTAACTGAATAAAAATGAAAACACTATATATCAGAATTTATAGAATTAAGCAAATTGCCTTTTTAGTTATAAATACTTATATGTTAGAAAATGGATTAAGAATTTGATTAATATTTGGCAGAAAAGCAAAACCAAAGAGTTACTAAGCTAACAAATTTTTATCAATTATTCCTATAATCACAGAAATGCAAACCAACACATATGTTATATATCACTTATTCCACATGAGAAAAAAATGTAGACAATACAAAATGTTGGTCAGAATGTTGGGATTTGGTGGCTGTACTATTTGCACAATAGGTTTGGAGTAGTTTCATAAAATTGCAAAAGTTGAAAATCTACTTGTAGATATATGACCTATTGAGGCACTCCCATAGGTAATAAAGAAAGCCGGAGTAAAATTTTTATTTAACACTGCAACTGTGAAAAATGAAAAACCTTTGAATTTTTGGATTAATGTTTAATTTAAAATACAGAATGAATTATATAATGCATGGTATGTTCACATGGTAGAATAATTGCATTGGTTTTATATCTATCAGCATTGGTATTCTCAATATAGAATGTTATATGAACATACAAATTAGAAATTAAAGATAAATAATGTGGAAGCACCAAGCAATAGGAAGAGATACAATGAAGATATAAAAACATTCAGAACAACCTCACCTCTGGGAAAGGAAGTATATGAATAAAGTCTAGAAAGACCACAAAAGGGTATCACATCTATCTCTTATTTTCTTTTCATTGTAGTCTTCATCTTAAGGCACAGGACAAAATGTCAGCTATATGAGGGCTTCTTTATATGCTTGCCTATTTGTATGAAATGAAATGAATGGATAAAAACTAAAACAAAAAATAGGGATTCCCTGGTGGCTCCAACGGTAAAGCATCTGCCTGCAATGCGGGAGACTGAGTTTGATCCTTGGGTTGGAAATATTCCCTGAAGGAGGTAATGGCAACCCACTCCAGTATTCTCACCTGGAGAATCCCCATGGACAGAGGAGCCTGGCAGGCTACAGGCCATAGGGTAGCAAAGAGTCGGACATGACTGAGCGACGAAGCACAGCATGGAACAAAATAAACAGAAACTTCAATGGGCTTATGAATCACCTGAGAATCTTGTTAAAATGCAGATCTAATTCATACATGGGGACTGGGGTTCTGCATTTCTAACAAGCTCTCGGGTAATAAAAATGCTGTTAGTACATAGGGCACTTTGAATAGAAAGATTGTAAAGTGTTTGTTTTCAAACTTGACTTCCCACTAGGGAAATCTTTTTTTTTTAGTAAAAATTGTTACTCTTAGTTTGTTGAAACTGGTTCTCTTTCATTTCCTATATTGAATCTTGGAATGGAAAGGAATTGCTAGGGGATTCTAAAGTGTATACAAAGTTGAGAACCACTGGTTTAGTGAGACAAATGATGGAGTCAAAGCATCTAAAGATAGGACTTGGGCTTTTCTGGTGGTCCAGGGTTAAGAAATCGCCTGCCAGTGCAGGGGACTTGAATATGATCCCATGTCTGGAAAGATTCCACAAGCCGCAGAGCAACTAAGACCATGTGCTACAACTACAGAGCCTTCACATCCTAGAGCTCATCAGTTCAGTTCAGTTCAGTCACCCAGTCGTGTCCAACTCTTTGCGACCCCATGGACTGCAGCTTGCCAGGCTTCTCTGTCCATCACCAACTACTGGAGCTTACTCAAGCTCATGTCCATCGAGTTGGTGAGGCCATTCAACCATCTCATCCTCTGCCATCCCCTTTTCCTCCCACCTTCAATCTTTCCCAGCATCAGGGTCTTTTCCAATGAGTTAGCTCTTCACATCAGGTGGCCAAAGTATTGGAGTTTCAGCTTCAGCACTGGTTCTTTCAATGAATACCCAGGACTGATTTCCTTATGATTGACTGGTCGGATCTCTTTGCAGTCCAAGGTACTCTCAAGAGTCTTCTCCAACACCATAATTCAAAAACATCAATTCTTCAGCGCTCAGCTTTCTTTATAGTCAAACTCTCACATCCATACATGACCACTGGAAAAACCATAGCCTTGACTAGATGGACCTTTTTTGGCAAAGTAATGTCTCTACTTTTTAATATTCTGTCTAGGTGGGTCATAGCTTTTCTTCCAAGGAGCAAGCGTCTTTTAATTTCATGGCTGCAGTCACCATCTGCAGTGATTGTGGAGCCCCCCAAAATAAAAGTCTGTCACAGTTTCAACTGTTTCTTCATTTATTTGCCATGAAGTGATGGGACCAGATGCCATAGTCTTGGTTTTCTGAATGTTGAGTTTTAAGCCAACTTTTTCACTCTCCTCTTTCACCTTCGTCAAGAGGCTCTTTAGTTCTTCTTCACTTTCTGCCATAAGAGTAGTGTCATCTGCATATCTGAGGTTATTGATATTTCTCCAGGCAATCTTGATTCCAGCTTGTACTTCATCCAGTCCAGCATTTCTCATGATGTACTCTGCATATAAGTTAAATAACCAGGTTGACAATTCACAGCCTTTATGTACTCCTTTCCTGATTTGGAACCAGTCTGTTGTTCCATGTCCAGTTCTAACTGTTGTGTCTTGACCTGAATACAGATTTCTCAGGGGGCAAGTCAGGTTGTCTGGTATTCCCATCTCTTTAAGAATTTTCCACAGTTTGTTGTGATCCATACAGTCAAAGGCTTTAGCATGGTCAATAAAGCAGAAATAGATGTTTTTCTGGAACTCTCTTGCTTCTTCCATGATCCAGCAGATGTTGGCAATTTGATCTCTGGTTCCTCTGCCTTTCCTAAATCCAGCTTAAACATCTGGAAGTTCACAGTTCACATACTGCTGAAACCTGGCTTGGAGAATTTTCAGCATTACTTTACTAGCATGTGAGATGAGTGCAATTGTGCAGTAGTTTGAGCATTCTTTGGCATTGCCTTTCTTTGGGATTGGAATGAAATCTGACCTTTTCTTGACTTTCTACTTTTGCATTCCAATTCTCTATAATGAAAAGGACATCTTTTTGGGGTGCCAGTTCTAGAATATCTTGTAGGTGTTCATAGGACTGTTCAAATTCAGCTTTTTCAGTACTACTGCTTGAGGCATAGACTTGGATTACTGTGATACTGAATGGTTTGCCTTGGAAACAAACAGAGATCATTCTGTCATTTTTGAAATTGCATCCAAGTACTGCATTTTGGACTCTTCTATTGACTATGAGGGCTACTCCATTTCTTCTAAGGGAGTCTAACCCATAGTAGTAGAAATAATTGTCATCTGAGTTAAATTTACCATTCCAGTCCATTTTAGTTCACTGATTTTAAAATATCGATGTTCAGTCTTGCCATCTCATCTTTGACCACTTCCAATTTACCTTGATTCATGGACCTAATATTCCAGGTTCCTATACAATATTGTTCTTTACAGCATTGGACTTTACTTCCATCACCAGTCACATACACAACTGGGTGTTGTTTTTGCTTTGGCTCCATCTCTTCATTCTTTCTGGAGTTATTTCTCCACTGTTCTCCAGTAGCATATTGGGCACCTACCAACCTGGGGCGTTAATCATTCAGTTTCCTACCTATTTGCCTTTTCATACTGTTCATGGGGTTCTCAAAGCAAGAATACTGAAGTGGCGCGCCATTCCCTTCTCCAGTGGACCACGTTTTGTCAGACATCTCCATCATGACCTGTCCATCTTCAGTGGCCCTACATGGCATGGTAACTCAGCTAGTAAAGAAGCCTCTTGCAGTGCGGGAGTTCAGTTCAGTTCAGCTCAGTGGCTCGGTCATATCTGACTCTTTGCGACCCCATGGAATGCAGCACACAGGCTTCCCTGTCCATCACCAACTCCTGGAGTTTACTCAAACTCATGTCCATCAAGCCAGTGATGCCATCCAACAATCTCATCCTCTGTCTCCCCCTTCTCCTCCCTCCTTCAATCTTTCCCAGCATCAGAATCTTTTCAAATGAGTCAGTTCTTCCCACCAGGTGGCCAAGGTATTGGAGTTTCAGCTTCAGCATCACTCCTTCCAATGAATGTTCAGGATTGATTTCCTTTAGGATGGACTGGTTGGATCTCCTTGCAGTCCAAGGGACTCTCAAGAGTCTTCTCCAACACCACAGTTCAAAAGCATCAATTCTTCAGTGCTCAGCTTTCTTCACAGTCCAACTCTCACATCCATACATGACTACTGGTGAAACCATAGCTTTGACTAGATGGACTTTTGTTGGCAAAGTAATGTCTCTGCTTTTTAATATACTGTCTAGGTTGGTTATAACTTTCCTTCCAAGGAGTAAGCATCTTTTAATTTCATGGCTGTAGTCACCATCAGCAGTGATTTTGTAGCCCCCCAAAATAAAGTCTGTCACTGTTTCCAGTTTCCTCATCTATTTCCCATGAAGTGATGGGACCAGATGCCACTATCTTAGTTTTTTTTATGTTGAATTTTAAGCCAAATTTTTCACTCTCTTGTAGTATAGATTTTGAAAAAGCCACAGATAAAAGATACATTCATTTCCTAATAGTTGATAATAACTAGTGGTTTTCCCAGGTGGTACTAGTGGTAAAGTAACTGCTTGTCATGCAGGAGATGTAAGCAATGTGGGTTCAGTCCCTGGGTTGGGAAGATCTCCTGGAGGAAGAAATGGCAACTCACTCAAGTATTTCCTGCCTGGAGAATCCCATGGACAGAAGAGCCTGGCTCACTACAGTCCATAGGTCAAAAAGGATTGGACACAACTGAAGTGACTTAGCATGCATGTACACAACAATTACTAGTAAGAGAAACCTAGTATCTTCTAATACTTTTGTCTTATTCTTGTCTTATGATTTCTTAAACTAGATACATTACTGGAAGGAAGAGTTCATGGGCAAATGTCACATTTTTCTTTATTCACTTAATTATACTTTAGCTTTTGCTTAGGTTAAGATTAATTTTCCTATTCTGCTAATGTATAGCAAATGCCTTTAGTCTTTTATGGTAAAAAAGATGCCTTTGAAATTTTTAAGAATTGGGAAACTATTTCAGATAAGCCATCATGTGCATAAAGATTAATTTATTCATGTGAAATGTTCAATAATCAGAAAATACTGATTTAAATAAAACCATTTCACAATTAAGTAATATTTTTGTTATAGACATTGGTTTCTTCTAAGAAATAAAGTACCTATCTACATGAAGAAAAACTAAAATAATGGTAACAAATGTTGATTGGGTCCAGCTAAGTAAACAGCATCTTTGGTTTTACAGATATTGTTAACTGTCTTTAATTCTATTTCAGTGTCTGTAATGAAACCTTGCAATTGGAATAATAGCCTTATTCCTGAGACTAATAAATATTTTTCAGCTCCTCTGTCCTAAATTCTCTGCCTGATAATAATCCTTTTCAAGGGAAAAGAGAACATAATAAGTGATAAATCTATACCAAAACATTGCTTTTATCTGAAAAGTCCACACACCATCTACTTCTTGTAAACCTGGAAACTAGAGAAAATCAAAGACATTAAAACCTTTTAATATGATAATCAATGGCAATGTATTTAGGATCTTGTTATATTTTATAAAGATTTTCTTTCATATCACAATGTCCAATTTTGTTTTCCTGATTTCTCACAACTGAGCTAAACACTTGTGGGATTTTTTAAACATTTATCTTCTCATTTAGACCATGAGCCTTTTGAGAGCAAGGACTGACTTTATTCCCTGTGCTTATCACATAATCTGCACTAAATAAATATACATTTCCAACCTGCACTACTTCCTAAAGTAAGGAATTTTCAAATTTTACTGTCCTCATCTTAGTTACTCAAAAACATTTTCAAACTTCTAGGGGTGCCCCTTCAGCTTATCCTAGCATTTCGTTAGTAGAATACGTCTCTTTGTTTACACCTTTCATGGCTGTCTGGATTTCGATCATGCCCTCAGATCTCTACCTTTCACCTCAGTGAGTCCCAGTGTGCAGGCTGTCCCCCAAAGCAATTTCCTACTGCCCTCATCAGTTTGCTTGGTTGAAGGATGGCAGCCACTATCATCCTTCTCAGATGGTAGGCTTCCCAGGTGACACAGTGGTAAAGAATCTGCCTACCAATGCAGGAGATACAAGAGATGTGAAATCAATCCTGGGTCAGGAAGATCCCTTGGAGTAGGAAATAGCAACTCAAACCAGTATTCTTTCCTGGAAAATTCCACGAACAGAGGAGTCTGGCCAACTACTGTCCCTGGGGCAGCAAAGAGTCGTACATAACTGAGCACACCACCATATACAATACCACAGATGGTGATAATAATCTCCTAATTGTATTTGCTCATGATGCTCCCACCATTTAAGTAATTTTCTACCCACTGGGATTTTAAAAAGTGGTGGTAATGAGATAGTACAGTTCAGTTCAGTCTCTCAGTCATGTCCGACTCTTTGTGACCCCATGAATCCCAGCATGCCAGGCCTTCCTGTCCATCAGCAACTCCCGGAGTTCACACAAACTCATGTGCATCGAGTCGGTGATGCCATCCAGCCATCTCATCCTCTGTTGTCCCCTTCTCCTCCTGTCCCCAATCCCTCCCAGCATCAGGGTCTTTTCCAATGAGTCAACTCTTCACATGAGGTGGCCAAAGTACTGGAGTTCCAGCCTTCAGGAGAGATAAGAAAGACTTCCTCAGCAATCAATGCAAGGAAATAGAGGAAAACAACAGAATGGGGAAGGCTAGAGATCTCTTCAAGAAAATTAGAGATATCAAGGGAACATTTCATGCAAAGATGGGCTCGATAAAGGACAGAAATGGTATGGACATAACAGAAGCAGAAGATATTAAGAAGAGGTGGCAAGAATACACAGAAGAACTATACAAAAAAGAGCTTCATGACCCAGATAATCATGATGGTGTGATCACTCACCTAGAGCCAGACATCCTGAAACGTGGAGTCAAGTGGACCTTAGAAAGCATCACTCTGAACAAAGCTAGTAGAGGTGATGGAATTCCAGTTGAGCTATTTCAAATCCTCAAAGATGATGCTGTGAAAGTGCTGCACTCAATATGCCAGCACATTTAAAAAACTCAGCAGTGGCCACAGGACTGGAAAAGGTCAGTTTTCATTACAATCCCAAACAAAGGCAATGCCAAAGAATGCTCAAACTACCGCACAATTGCACTCATCTCACATGCTAGTAAAGTAATGCTCAAAATTCTCCAAGCCAGGCTTCAGCAATACGTGAACCGTGAACTTCCAGATGTTCAAGCTGGATTTAGAAAAGGCAGAGGAACCAGAGATCAAATTGCCAACATCTGCTGGATTATGGAAAAAGCAAGAGAGTTCCAGAAAAACATCTAT
Source organism: Oryx dammah (assembly GCF_014754425.2). NCBI lineage: Eukaryota > Metazoa > Chordata > Mammalia > Artiodactyla > Bovidae > Oryx > Oryx dammah. The sequence goes on from NW_024070198.1 coordinate 8,627,417, forward strand.
TTCTGTTTTATTGACCATGCCAAAGCCTTTGACTGTGTGGATCACAATACACTGTGGAAAATTCTGAAAGAGATAGTACAGGACTTGGTGAAATGCTGGCTTAGAGTTCCTCCTCCAAACCTCTAGACTATAATCTTTTCTCTTTTCCCTCTTCTTCAGCTTCTTCTTCTACAATAGAGCCCCTAAAGTGCAGAAGGAAAGTTACTTTGAATGTGAAAATGATTGTCCTGCAGTTTTCTCAGGGTGGACATTCTTAGTGAACTCTTACTGTGGGCATGTGTTTCGCTCTCAGTGTTAATAACTCCCTGAAGCTCTGTGCTCTTAATGCCAGTACCCACTGTTTAATGTTTATCCCAGCAAGCAACAAAGACCTTAAGACTTTCCATACCCCTTTTTCTCCAGTCTTCTCTTCCAGTGTTGTAAACCTCTTTGCCTTATGGGTCCAGTCCAGGACTAACAAAGTACCATATTCCATAAATACAAATATAGCACAGATAATCATAGACATTATCCCATTTTTCACATTAGCTTAGCAAATAATAATATGTATATAGGAATTCTATAGGTATGACTCTTAGTTTTAGATTGTCTGTCTGATTCATCCTTTATTTATACATTTATTCTAACTCTAATGGTATTCCTCCCAGGTACTTTGAGATAAAAAACAGTAGATTCCAAGTCTTCCTTTCTGTTCCATGATTAAAATGATTCTCTTTAGAGCTAGATTTCTTATTCCAGCTTGAGTAGCTCCCTTGTCCTGGATGGAGATGTTATCTGTCTTGGACATCTGTCATCCTGAAAGCAAGGTAATTCATTCATGTCTGTCCTCAACTTCTGTCTGTCATGTTGCTCGCATTTTTAGCCCCCACTGTATCTCTAAAACAATTCCTATTTCTTTTCATTATTAAACTTCTTTTTCCAGAGTTACCCTCCATAGCCTATAATCTTTCTTAAATGCAAAATATAATCTTCCTTCATTGCATTTCATTACCAAATTTATAATGGCACAATATTTTACTTTTCACGTTACTGTTCTTTTATTCTTTCAAGAGGAGGCACTATCAAGTGATCATAAGTGCCTAGAATTGCTCATAGTGTTCCTTGTACGGGCACATGACAAACAGATTAAGATATTGCTTGGCAGTTGAATTGTACATGCTTCATGACAATGCTGGTCCAATCTTAAACATACTGGTCTAATTTAAAAAACAAAACCCAAACCAAATCTAATTAATAATACAGTCTAGATTATTTGGAAAACATAGTTAATTTCACCAGCCAGAAAGAAATTACCTTTTTCCTTTCAATTTTTATACACATAAATTTAAACCAATCTATTAAAATGTGATCTGTAATACACATAGAGAATTGAAATAATCAAGTAATTCTATAAAACATATATATAAAAATGGTAATCAGGAACTATTTCCAATATTTGGTTGTTTATTCTGGTGTCTCTTTTCCTCATCTTTAAATAATTGTTTGGTTTTCTAGACTGGCCAGCAAGTATTTATTTAATCTATAAAGTTACTGAAATGCTCTCCATCTTTAACAATGGTGAAATATTGTATCACAATTTTAGTGATTAAACAAAAGTAAAATGTAATAAAAACAAAACTAAAATATTTATCTTAAATATTGAGAATTGACACAAAGTATATTTGATTTTCAGTTGAATGAATATCAAGAGATAGTTGAAAAATTGTGTAGATATATGGGGATTTTACAAAATTTTTTTGAATGATGGCACTAGTTATTAGGTTTATTTCATTCCAAAATTCCTTTTGGTCAATGGAGGCATATTATTAACACTAGTTAACACTAGCTAAGTATCGGTTGATATACTGGATATGGAAATGTTAGGTGAGGTCTTAAATACTGAAATATATATAATATATGAATACTCAGCTGGAAAAGTCCCATGCTGGTGAATGGTTCTTTTACACTTCAGCTTCCTTTTTCACTGAATTGCCACTCTGGGGAACAACCTTGCTATGCAAGCTGATAGCACCACCTGCTGTCTAGTACCCAGGGCCCATGCAGAGGGATTTTCTTATCCTCTCTCAGGGTCATTACAGCCCTTTTAGTGCTGGAGTCCTTGTTATCTTTCACTACTGAGAGTTAGTTTATTTGACTGAAAACAATTATCCACACAATCCTCTTAAAAACTTTTTTTAAACTTCCCTATGGAGGGATTCTCTGGTGGCTCAGAAGGTAAAGCATCTGCCCACAATGCAGAAGACCCGGGTTCAACCCCCTGGTTGGGAAGATCCCCTGGAGAAGGAAATGGCAACCTACTCCAGTATTCTTGCCTAGAAAATCCCACGGATGGAGGAGCCTGGTGGGCTACACCCCATGGGGTCGCAAAGGGTCGAACATGACTGAGCAACTTCATGGAGGTTTCCCTAGTTAGTTACTTCAGTTAGATCTCATTCTTTCACTTACTTTCTTTCTTTAATTACCATGTTTTGCTTATTCTAGTCTCCTTTCCTGGAGATCTCCTTTCCTCAGATCATGAACTCCTTATTGTCAAATTCAAACTTAAATTGAATAAAGTAGGGAAAACCACTAAACCATTCAGGTATGACCTAAATAAAATCACTTACAATTATACAGTGGAAGTAACAAACAGGATTAGATATGATAGACAGTGCCTGAAAACTATGGATGGAGGTTTGTGACATTGTACAGGAGGCAGAGATCAAGACCATCCCCAAGAAAAAGAAATGCAAAAAGGCAAAATGGTTGTCTGAGGAGGCCTTATAAATAGATATGAAAAGAAGAGAAGTGAAAAGCAAAGGAAAAAAGGAAAGATATACCCATTTGAATGCAGAGTTCCAAAGAATAGCAAGGAGAGACAAGAAAGCCTTCCTTAGTGATCACTGCAAAGAAATAGAGGAAAACAATAGAATGGGAAAGACTAGAGATCTCTTCAAGAAAATTAGAGATACCAAGGGAACATTCCATGCAAAGATGGGTACAATCAAGGGCAGAAATGGTGTAGACCCAACATAAGGGGAATACTAAGAAAAGGTGGCAAGAATACACAGAAGAACTGTACAAAAGGATCTTCATGACCCAGATAACCACGATGGTGTGATCACTCACCTAGAACCAGACATCCTGGCATGTGGAGTCAAGTGGGCCTTACGAACAAAGCTAGTGGAGGTGATGGAATTCCAGTTGAGCTATTTCAAATCCTCAAAGATGATGCTGTGAAAGTGCTGCACTCAATATGCCAGCACATTTCGAAAACTCAGCAGTGGCCACAGGACTAGAAAAGGTCAGTTTTCATTCCAATCTCAAAGAAAGGAAATGCCAAAGAATGCTCAAATTACCACACAATTGCACTCATCTCACAGGCTAGCAAAGTAATGCTCAAAATTCTCCAAGACAGGCTTCAACAGTATGTGAACCGTGAACTTCCAGATGTTCAAGCTGGATTTAGAAAAGGCAGAGGAACCAGAGATCAAATTGCCAACATCATTTGGATCATGGAAAAAGCAAGAGAGTTCCAGAAAAACATCTACTTCTGCTTTGTTAACTATGCCAAAGCCTTTGACTGTGTGGATCACAATCAACTGTGGAAAATTCTGAAAGAGATGGGAATACCAGACCACCTGACCTGCCTCCTGAGAAATCTGTATTCAGGTCAAGACCCAACAGTTAGAACTAGACTTGAAACAACAGACTGGTTCCAAATCGGGAAAGGAGTACATCAAGGCGGTATATTTTCACCCTGCTTAACTTATATGCAGAGTACATCATGAGAAATGCTGGATGGGATGAGATACAAGCTGGAATCAAGATTGCCTGGAGATATATCAATAACCTCAGATATGCAGATGACACCACACTTATGGCAGAAAGTGAAGAACTAAAGAACCTCTTGATGAATATGAAAGAGGAGAGTGAAAAAGTTGGCTTAAAACTCAACATTCAGAAAACCAAGATCATGGCATCCGGTCCCATCACTTCATGGAAAATAAATGGGTAAACAATGGAAACAGTGACAGACTATTTTTTTTGGGGGGGGCGGGCTCCAAAATCACTGCAGATGGTGACTGCAGCCATGAAATTAAAAGACGCTTGCTCTTTGGAAGAAAAGTTATGACCAACCTAGAAAGAAAGAAAGAAAGTGAAGTCTCTCAGTCATGTCCAACTCTTTGCAACCCCATGGACTGTAGCCTACCACGCTCCTCCGTCCATGGGATTTTCCAGGCAAGAGTACTGGAGTGGGTGGCCATTTCCTTTTCCAATGACCAACTTAGACAGTATATTCAAAAGCAGAGACATTACTTTGCCAACAAAGTCCTAGTCAAGGCTGTGGCTTTTCCAATGGTCATGTATAGATGTGAGAGTTGGACTATAAAGGAAGCTGAGTGCCAAAGAATTGATGCTTTTGAACTGTGGTGTTGGAGAAGACTCTTGAGAGTCCCTTGGACTGCAAGGAGATCCAACCAGTCAATTGTAAGGAAATCAGTCCTGGATATTCATTGAAAGGACTGATGCTGAAGCTGAAACTCCAATACTTTGGCCACCTGATGCGAAGAACTGACTCATTGGAAAAAACCCTGATGCTAGGAAAGATTGAAGGCAGGAGGAGAAGGGGACAGCAGAGGATGAGATGGTTAGATGGCAACACCGACTCAATGGACATGAGTTTGAGTATAAGCTCTGGGAGTTGCTGATGGGCAGGGAGGCCTGGTGTGCTGTAGTCCATGGGGTCTCAGAGTTGGACACGACTAAGAGACTGAACTGAACTGAACTGAGTCTCCTTTTCTGTTTTCTAAGAGGTGGTCATGTATCTAGTATTTGCATCTAGTGTTTGACAATACAGGAGAAAGTCTGGCTTGAAAGACTGTGAAATTGGGAGGCTGTTGCTAAGCACCACTGATGTACTGGGCAGTGTCGATGACAAGAAGAGAGCTATTAAGCACCAACTGAAATTCCAATGTGAGTCAAAGGGTCTTGTTGGCAACTTTAAAAGAGATCCTCAGCACTGGCAACCAGAGGGCAGATTAAGCTGAAAACCAGGCATATACCTTAATTCACAGTGGCAGAACATCAGAGAAGGTGGATTCTCAGCCTGGGCAAGGGCCCACAGTCAAAATCAGGGCCCTAATAAGAAAGGAGTGAGACTGTGAACCTTGGGATGCAGATACCTGTTTGTACGGTCAGTCCACTCAAGGTGGTTGTTTTGTTCTCTGCACATCCACTGCTTCACCTACATTCTACTCACATGACTGACCTTCCTACATACTTGTCCCAGGTCCCAGCTAGTGAATGTTCTTATCCAAGGCATGGTGAGGGGCATGCCCCTTTGCTAGGACCTTGATTACTCAGTTGCCCCTGAACACCCTCTGGTCCTACAGAGATGGCCCTCTGTCTTGTTGGAAGATAGGAAGAATTTCTCTTTGCTTGAAAACCTATATAGAAGCTTCAGATTAGTCAAGTATCTTACAAAATAACACTGGCCCTGCTCAGAATTTGTCTTATTTCTCTCTTATCAGCTAATTCTAGACTCATATTTTAGTATGACCCACCAGGGGAAGTGCAGGGTCTATTAAAGGAAGAGAGAAATATATGGCAAAGGATCTGCTGGATCTGGTTGACATTTACCAGCAGGAATCCAGGGAATAAGCCTGGAAGCAGATCCCAAGGGTGCTGGATCAAGAGGATGGAATATGAAGCTGGAAAAGGAGAGCTTACCAATATGGTGGTAGTATTGTCCAGGGACACAGGATTTAACACACTGGGCAGAGCCTTGGAATGACTCTCGGAAGCTTGGCTATCCTATTTCTGTTACATTAGTCACATTTTAATCTCACCTGCCTCATCTATAAAGTAGATGACTTGACACTGTAATTCAACTGTACTTCAATAAAAAATAAATGTAAAAAAGGCAGAAACCTCCCACAACACTGAAATTCAACTATACTTCAACTAAAAAGAAAATTTCTTAAAAAAAAAAAAAAGGAAAATAGAGGACTTGAACAGTGCTTACTAATCAATTGTTTCAGCAAATATTTACTAGCTTTTCAACATACACTAAGTAGTGAGTCTTCAATGTTCCTCAAGATAGACATAGCCCTTCACCTCCTGGAGCTTAGTGGGAGAGACAGATAGTAATCAAGTAAACAAAACAATTAAGTAATTCAGATTGCAACAAGCTCTCTGAAGGAAATAAGATACTGTAATAGTGACTGGTGGAAGGGAGGGACCAATTTAGCTAAGGTGATAAGGAAGAGCCTCTCTTAGGAGGTGTTATTAAGCTTACAACTAAAAGATAAGAAATCAGCCATGTAAACAGTTTGAGTAAAAGGTTTCCAGGTCAAAGGGGAATGGAAACAGAAAGGCCTTAAGGTAAGAAAGGGATTGGTACTGTGCTGTGCTCAGCTGCTTCAGTTGTGCTCGACTCTTTGCAACCCTGTGGACTGTATGTAGCCCACCAGGCTCTTCTGTTCATGTTCTGGATTGTCTTCCAGAAACTGATAAAAGGTTAGAGGTACACTATGTTCCCTTACTGTTGTTTTCCTGCTTAGGTTTTGGAACTCTACTTAACATCAGAAAAAAAGTGAAAAAATGTCTAGGCAAAACTACCTTTGATATATACTACAAATAAAATAGAGTTTCCCAGGTGGTGCTAGTGGTAAAGAATCCACCTGCCAAAGCAGGAGACATAAGGGACATGGGTTTGATCCCTAAGTTAGGAAGGTCCCCCGGAGGAGGACATGGTAACCCACTCCAATATTCCTGCCTAGAGAATCCTGTGGACAGAGGATCCTAGGGGGCAACAGTCCATAGAGTCCCAAAGAGTTGGATACGACTGAACCAACTTAGCACGCAGGCACGCATAGATAAAATAATTTAAATAATTAAAAGTTTCTAATATGAACTTGCATTGTTATTTTTGGATATAAACAATAACATTAGATTTCATTTATTTATCCTGCTAAATACCAGGATAAATACTCCTTAACTTTAATTTTCCCAACAATCCTTCAAGATGGCTAATATTATCCTATTTATAAATGAGGAAACCAAAGCCTAAAGAAGTTAAGCAACTTGACTGAGGTCACTTAGTACAAGCAAGAGGATTTTTTTCCTACTGTGCTGCGCTCAGTTGCTTCAGTTGTGTTTGACTCTTTGCAATCCTATGGACTGCAGCCCACCAGGCTCTTCTGTTCATGGAATTCTCCAGGCAAAAATACTGGAGTCGGTTGCCATGCCCTCCTCCAGGGGGTCTTCCTGACCCAGGGATTGAACCCTGTCTCCTGTGCCTCCTGCATTGTGGGCAAATTCTTTACCACTAAGCTACCAAGAAGTCCCTTTTCCTACTACTTGCACCAAAAGCCTACTCCAGCAGACCTGATTGTGTATTTCCAAATACAAAATCCAAAGAACTTTATTTTAATTTAAAGATTTGGCCCTGAAATATAGCATATTACTTTATGACAGAGGAAAAAAAAGAGCTTTTCTTTGATGGATACAATGAACACCAAGTTAACTTTTCTAGTTTGCATCTAACAATTCTCTTCTTAAGATAACAGGATACTATTTCAACAAATTAGCCCAGGTTCAATATGGATGGCAGGGCTAAAATAATTCAACAAATTTTAAAAGCTAAATTCAGTAAATAAAGGAGCAAGAACTACACAATGACAACAATAACAAAGATAAGTAACCAATAGCCTGTTAAATATTTAAATTTTTAATGATTATGTCTGAAGAAACTCCTCAGGGTTTTATAATCTGAAGGGCTGTTGCTAGCAACTGAGGGAGCTCTGGAGTGCACTAGAGAAGAATTTACAAATTAAACTTATATTTTAAGGGCCAATCCAAAGGCTATAAGTCCAGTAGCTAAAATTCAGATGTGTATAGACATGTAAACAAGCGAACTTTGTACTGTTGCTGAGCTTCAGTTTCTTAATTATAGAACAAAAAGTCAATGCTTTCCTTTCAAAATTCATAGGAAAATTACAAAGGACTAAATGAAGGAACATTTTCTTGGCCCAGACATATACTTGTTGAGTTAGCACAGGATCAGATTCAAAGGCTATGACCAGCATGTACTGAGGCAAGGATAATAAGCAGGTACATTTGGTCAAGTAACTCAAGGTAGTAACAGAGACAGTGGCAGTTTCAGCTCAATAGGGCTTCCGCGGTGGCTCAGATGGTAAAGAATCTGCAGTGCAGGAGACCTGGGTTTGATCCCTGGGTTGGGAAGACCCCCTGGAGAAAGGGATGGCTACCCACTGGGTCCCTAGGGTTGCAAAGACTCAGACACGACTGAGTGACTAACAGTTTTCATTCAGCATAATGATGAAGAGAAGACATGCTGAGAGGAGGTCTGTCTAGTCTTTCTAGTCAAAATGGGAAATATAATGACATTGAAACCACTCCATTATAAATGTCCAGTGACTCTCATTCCAACTGTAATGGAACCTGATGGCACTGAGTGACTAGCAAGGTTAGCAGGATAAAGAAGTGGGACCCAGGGTGAAAGGAGCAGAGGTGGGCAGTGGTCCTCAGCCTAGACTGTGCATTGCCTTGGTGGAAATTTAAGGGGGAAAAAAGATGCCCATGACCTTACCCCAGAACAAAGGAATCAGGCCCTCTAGGTGTGGGGCCTAGGTATTAATAAATTTGAAAAACACCTTAGGGGATTCTAATGTCTAGTATGGATTGAGAATCACTGGGTTAAAGAAACTCAGGAGCTGTAAAGCAGAGTGGAGGGAGAAGGGGAAGTGTACAAAGTGAATGGATCTTGACAGACTGAAGGAATCATGCCCCTTAAAGTGCTGAGGGCAGGTTGAAGAGGATGAAGGAGCCACATCCCAACCCCTTAATCCCCTCTGAACCTTGTATGGTTTGGAAGATACAATTCAAACATACACCAGTTAAAGGACCAAGGCTTCTTCCTGACTTTTCATGTACATCACTGGCTGAAATAAAGATTGAACCACTCTTCCTCTTCACTTTTAAGTGCTTAGTGCTGAGGTTTCATTCTTTTCCAAGGTTGTTCTTAAAATGGAAATAGGAAAGTTTCAAATGGATTCACTTTCTCTGCCATCCATCATGCATTACTTGTCACCTATAAATTATTTCAGTTTGAGCTGGTGCCTGAAGACTGACCAAATTTCAGTTGCTAAGTGTCTGTGGTAACCAAGTCCTTCATAGCCTTACACTGGACTGTTTACACTGTAAAGTCTACATATGAGCTACTTGACCTGTGCATGGTCGGTAAGAAAAAATTACAGAAACTCTATCACTTCAAGTAATACCTACAAAAAGAAATTCTGAGGAAACAGAAAGGTTCCTCTTTAGACTTTGAGTTGATGCAAGTTCAGAATAAAGAGTAAACTAGGAAGCTGAGATTTTAAGGATCCCAAGACAGCTCTTTTTCCCCCCAATATAAAAGGTCTCTACTGGTCCTTGTATTTGCCACATAAATCATGTATTGCACCTCAGTACAAGTGCAAATATTACTTCAGATAAATAGCAGCATTAGTTCAATTTATCACATTAGCCAGTCAGCTGGCAGAATCCTGGGAGAGCAGGAAGAATCACCAAGTTCTAATAAATGAAGAGAAAGATGTTAGGTTTGGGACGCTACCTTGGACTAGTAAGACTCTAAATTGGGAGACTCCAGACTTAAGCAATTTCTCTGAACTCAGTGGGTATATGTGGGTGCCAGACATATATTAGCTTCTTTAAGTCTGGGTTTGGTGACATGGGGGCTTAGTATGAGAATCTCCATTTTGAACCTGTCTTTAATATATTTCTTAATCTGAAGAGTGCTTAAACATAATGAAGCCTGATCAATTAAGAAACATAGGGTTAGGATGAAGTCTCTTGAGTTCTGTTCCCTGAATTTCATAGTAAATCTGAGCTTTTTCCAGGAAATATGCTAGATATTCACTTTGGATGAGTCCTGTGATCTTATATTACATTGGAGACTCTACTAATAGAAAGATGATTATACTTTCTTTCCTCTTTGACAGACAAGGGAATATATTGGTTATACCACTCAAAACATTCTAATACTTAAATAACCTCCTTATGTTAGGGATGGAATGTATTAGTTTAAATAATATTAAGGACCAATTGTTGGGGTTCTTTAATGGACCGGAACCTGGTGGTCCAGAGTCGATGATAAGAAAGTGAAAGAGAGAGCCGGAGGGAGAGAGAGAGAGAGAGAGAGAAAGACACGGGGACCAAAGCTCTGATGAAGCAAAGGTGCTTTAATGATCTTTCTGTGAGTATATATAGGCTGTTATACAAGAAATTTCTTTCGACAATGATAAAGATCAGAAAACCAAATGTACAGCAACCATTACCAAGGGAACAAGGGATTAATAATGGTCACAAGGTCAGGAGACAATCCATATCTCAAGAAAGAGGATCGAGACTAAGAAGTTTTGTTTTAAGGAGAATGTTTGCTGAAGGAGATTCAAGCCTGTCTCATCCTATGACCTCAGTCCTGGGAGCAGCTTGCCATTCCACTGGTATCTGGCAACAGAAACTGATAAGGAACAGAGGATTTATGAGAAACAGCATGTAGGAATCCTCCTGTTAAACATTCCCTGACAACCAATCTTTAAGCTTTGTTCTAATGCCATGCAGAATAAACTCTGATATGGAAGCAAAATATTATATGCCTAATATCTCATTTATTAAATATCTATCCTGATCTCTTCTTTGCCATATTGTAAGTTTTAAGATTCTCAAGTCTCCTTTTAGTCTCTAACTAATCTAATGACTTTGATTATGCTTCTCACAATAAGACTCTCAGGAAGAAAAAAAGAAAATATTCCCTTGATATGCAAAAGGGCACACATTATCCCATATTGTAAAGCCAGTTCTGATGAAGTAAAGAATTTAGGACATCCACAGAAACATCACTCCTATCTCTTATCCAATGTGAAGACCCGTGAAAGTCAAAGTGTTAGTTGCTCAGTTACATTCAACTCTTTGCAACCCTGCAAAGCTTCTCTGTCCATGGAATTTTCTGGGCAAGAATGCTACCATGGGTAGCCATTCCCTTCTCCAGGGGATCTTCCCAACCCCATGATCGAACCTGGGTCTCCTACACTGCAGGCAGATTCTTTACCATCTGAGCCACCAGGGAAGCCCCTGTAAAAACTACATAATGTACTTTAACCTTCCTCTGTTTAAAAGAAGAGTCTTTTAAGATACCTGAATTTCTCAGTATATTGCTATGTCCTGTGAAAGGGACCTTATAGTTGTCAGAAATCTGTAATTATGATTGGTAGACTTATGTAATAACTTCTTGCTCAAATAATAACATTTACAATGGCTGCTTTTTTCTGAAAAGTATAAATGCTTGCAGGATTTCTTCACTAAGCATGAAGAGCTTCATAATGTCCTTCTTGTTCCTTTATATTTAAAATAGCAATAAACCTATGATTCTGTTCCATTCCTTATTTAAGAGTTTGAGAGACTGTCTCATTTAAATTCACACTGCTAAGTGCTATGATGGAGGTTAAACGAAGAATCATAGCTGTCAAGAGGAAGTAACAGTTCTGTCTGAGAATGAGGACCTGAGAAAGCTTCACATAGGAGATGACATTTAAGATGCTGTCATGGAACAGTAAAATCTCTGCAAGCAAAAAAGAGGAGAAAGGATTGGGGAGAGAGTATTTCAGGCATAAGAAGTTGAAATGCCTTGAAAATATAAAGTACCATAAGTTTAAACAATATTGCCCATTTCAATGTGGTAAGGGATGGGAACTGGTTACTAAATGAATCTGGAAGAATTGATTGAGTCAGATCAAATGTGATATTAAGTATTTTGGAGCTTTTTAAAATTTAAGTTGTGATATGCCAACAGATGTGTGTGAATCGAGAAGTAATGTGATTATCTATTTACTTAGAAATGTAAATAGCAGAAGGATGGAAGATATACTGAAGAGGAGAAAACCTAGATACAGAGATACCATTTAGGAAGCTACCTGATTAGTCTCTGTGAAAGATGACAAGAACAGTAGTAATGAAAAAATAAAGAGATTGAGAATTCTAAAGACATTTCAGAAGTGTAATCCTCTAGAAATAGAAAATGAAGAAAAAGGTTGGATACCCCTAAGGCGTTGGTTACGGAAAGGGGTTACAGGGTCTCTTTTTAATTTTACATTTGTAATATTTGCACTGTATACTGATGGGCTGTTTCAGAGGTGAAAGAGGAGTAAATTAATTACTTGAAGTTTTCCCTAATTCTATTATCTGTGATTAAAAGCCTATAGCCATAAATGTAGCCGATCTTAGTGGAAATCATCAACAACAATTAAAATATCCTATACTCTCTTTCTATGAGACCATCCTAACACTTCTACTCTAGAGAACTTTAATAATATTCTTGCTCTGGAATGCTCATCTTCCACCATAGTGACTTCCAACTTTACTCATATTCCAGAATGTAGCTATGTGAATAATGTAACCACTTTTTTACATATGCAGAATGAGTTTTGGCTTTCAGTTCAGTTCAGTCACTCAGTTCTGTCTGACTCTTTGAGACCCCATGAAACGCAGTATGCTAGGCTTCCCTGTCCATCACCAACTCTCAGAGTCTACCCAACCCCATGTCCATTGAGTCGGTGATGCCATTGAACCATCTCATCCTCTGTCGTCCCCTTCTCCTCCTGCCCTCAATCTTTCCGAACATCGGGGTCTTTTCAAATGAGTCAGCTCTTTACATGAAGTGGGCCAAGTATTGGAGTTTCAGCTTCAACATCAATCCATCCAATGAACACACAGGACTGATCTCCTTTAGGATGGACTGGTTGGATCTCCTTGCAGTTCAAGGGACTCTCAAGAGTCTTCTCCAACACCACAGTTCAAAAGCATCAGTTCTTCAGCACTGAGCTTTCTTTATAGTCCAACTCTCACATCCATACATGACCACTGGAAAATCCATAGCCTTGACTAGACGGACCTTTGTTGACCTTTGTTTTGGCTTTACAGAGGGTCAATAATTGAACATTATAAGATGTTTCTATAATTCCCTCATTTACTCTTTATTTATCAATTGTTCCCATCCTCTGAATCATTTCTCTTTAATTCAAATTGTATTATTTTTGTCTTTAAGTTTCATTCACTTTTATGGTACATACTTTTGGTAATATTTTTCATGAAGGATAAATTATAAAAATAAATGATACAAAGTAAGCCATTGATTTATCATTGGGATAAATGATGCTTGGTAATTTTAGAGCTCTAGTTTGATAAAAGTCACTAACTCAAGTGACAAGGCTTAGCATTAAGGTGTTTTAAATTGTTATACATTCAGATTTAATTTTAGAAAAGTTATGATCATGGAATATGCATCAACAAAATAAATTGATAAATTATCTTCATCTCCAGCCAAGCACATTATATAATTTTCCAAGACATGAATTTTAATGTAATGCAGGGAAGCTTTATTCTCTGAGCTATCTGTAATACTTGTTATCAGAGACAGACCTTGTCAGCATTTTGATTTTTATTATAAATTCCAAACTATTAATAAAAACAAAAAAGTCAACACCAATTTATAAAAGAAGAGAAGAGGAAAACATGTATATTTCTACATATTTTGGAGTCATTTAAAACAGAAAATAATTTTCTCTGCAAGGGCAAGTCAGAAGTGGGTGTTTTGAATGCATATTATTGAGATAAGCAAACCATTTGGTTCTAGCAGACGTGGGCTATATTGAATGATTGTGTGCATGTGTGTGCTCAGTCCCTCAGGCATATCTGACTCATGGTGGTCCCATGAACCCCCTGGCCCACCTGGCTGCTCTGTCCATGGAATTTTCCAGGCCAGAAGACAAGAGTGGGTTGCCATTTCCTACTCCGAGGGATCTTCCCAACCCAGGGATTTATTGACAGATATTTATTGAAGTTCTATCCCTGTGTCAGGCACTGGGATTACCGCAATGTACAAAACTGATAAAAATCCCTGCCCTCATAGAGCTTAAGTTCAAAGTGTGGTAAATGTTATAGAGGTAAATGCAGACTGTTACAAGAACCCATTCAACATAAACCCAATAGTTGTCTAACCATTTGTTTAAGTATCTCTTGGAAAGGGCTAGGAAACTGACTTCTGATATGTTTCCTCAGGAGTGAGTTCAGGCACTAGTAGACTAGAGGGCCTGAGAATGATGGAGTAGGGTTTTGTTTATGCCTGAAGACCCTGTACCTTGGAATTATATTTTTTGCAATGTGTAACCACCACATTGATGAGGTGCACTTAAGTTAGTTAAGGATGTCTCTTGCACAAACCTAGATTGGAATACATACAGGAATGTGCCAGCATTGCCTATATGGATTTAAGTATGCTTCAAAATGGAAAAAAAGAAACTTTTTTAGCATAATGATGTATAGAAAATATATAAGACAACAGGGAGTTGATCTTTGAGAAAACTGGCACAGATTGATATGTTTTGTTATAGTGAGGGATAATTATTAGGAAACACTTAATGAGCACTTATTCTATGTGGGCACTGTTTTAAGCCCTCTACATGTTCTAGTACAGGTGTGGGATATCTATGTGTGAATGTGAATACTAGGTGTAAATAATCTAACCTCATGTATTCTTTCAGTTAATGTTTAAAAAACCACAGAGATACAGATATTGAATAACAAAATGGACAAAGATGACTTCTAAATGAAAGAGATGAGATGAATCTTATAGAGGATATGATTGAAGCTGAAACAACTGAAAGCAACATAGCTTTAAAAAGCTAAGAACTGTTTTCATTAACATGACTGTATTCTAGGAAATTCTTGCCCCAGAAAATAAAGTTACAAATAATTTTTTTGTTTGTTTTAAGAATGTCCTGAAAATCTATAGATCTGAACAAAAGACTACTCACACAGCCTTCATCAGTGTAAATAGCTCCCTTTCCAGAACAAGAGATCACTCAAATAGCTATTCAGATGGCTTTACCCTTCAAGTATGTCTTCATAATCCTTGCCTCACCTTATCAACAATCCTACCATTTGCTTATCCTGAAGTTTGTCCTATCCAATTAGACCCACTACCTCACATTGAAAGAAATATTCTAAAATTAGTCAAGAGGATCAAAAATATCCACTTTGGCAGATACTTTGAACTGAAGTCACTTACATAGCAAAGCACACTTGCAGATGTAATTAAGGTTACAGACCTGGGGAAAGTACCCTGGATTATCTTGGTGGGCCCAGTCTAATTACAGGTGTCCTCTGTCTACGGTCAGAGGGAGATGTAAAATTGAAGAGGGTCAAGAGAAATGAAACTTCGCTGGCTTTAAAGACAGAGGAGGGACTTCCCTGGTGGTTCAGTGGTTAAGACTTCATCTTCCAATGCAAGGGGTGTGGGTTCGATCTCTGGTCAGGGAGCTAAGATTCCACATGCCTTGGGGCCAAAAAACCAAAACATAAAGCAGAAGCTATATTGTAACAAATTCAACAAAGACTTTAAAAATACTTCAAATTAAAAAAAAAAAATCTTTAAAAAAAAGAGACAGAGGAAAGAGACCATGAGCCAAGAAATGTGGGCAATATCTAGAAGCTAGAAACACTGGGGAAACAGATTCTTCCCTAAATACCCTAGAAAGAAACAACTCTTTCAACATTTGCTTTTAGTTCAGTGAGGACCATGTTTGACCTCTGACCTATAAAACTATAAAATAATAAATTTGTGGATTTTTTTAGCTATTAAATTTATGGTGATTTGTTATGGAAGGACAGAAAACTAATACATGGTACGATGTAAAAGTTTATCATTTTTGTGTATGAATATCCAATAGAACCAGTGGTACCATTTGTTAAGATTAACAAATAGTAGAAGATTAACCATTTGTTAATCTTCCCTATTGATTTACATATTTGTTGAAAATCAACTGATTTCACATACATGCCTATTTCTGGACTCTTCTTTACATTTCATTAATCTACATATGAATATATGCATAGTGTTATTATAATATTAGCATTGTAATATATAATAAGGATTTTCCTACTTATTAGAATTAACAGAAGCTAGGCATAACCTATTCTATTCATCTTTTTATATTACAGCTATCATTTTTATACTTTGTATAAATTTTCCTTTGGGGTATCATTAGAAACTCATGGTCTTTTAAAAATTCAGTGAGTTCTAATTTAACATGATTATTATAATTTTTTATTATCAAATTGACTCATCTTGGTTAAGGGAACATCCTTAAACTGGCCTGTTTTGCTTGTTTAGAGTTCCCTCTAATGATCCCAAGAACATCCTGACTTTCTTTAAAGAAAAAAAAGAATTTCTGGATGGTTCTCACTTTTTTCCTGCTGTAGGACATGATATTAACTATCCTTAAAAACCTCAGTTTCCTCTAGAAGAGAATGACATAGAGATCAAAGTATGGGCCCAGAGGTGGATATTATAAGCATGGTGGTAAGCAAAAGTGCTTCTTCTGTGGCTGCACTGGACTGCCACAGTAAAGATTGCTCTTTATGGCTCGCATTGGTAGTTTCAGTTTAACACATTCTGTCATTGTACTTTACTTATTGTTGTATGGTTCCATCAATCACTAAGACTTTCCTCACACTGGCACTTCTAACAAAACAAAACAAAACAAAACAAAAGCCAGAAGTAGGATATCATTTTTCATCTTATACACTGGAGATTAAGAAGATTGATGATGCTCAGTGTAGGCCAGAGGGAAGGGAAACAAGACATTCCCATCAACTGTTGGGGGTAGTATAAACCGGTATTACATTTTTAAAGAACAAGTTGGTAACATCTACTGATAGCAAAATACTTGTTGACTTAGAAATTCCATGTTTAGAAATTTTTCTTACATATAAGCTCATATACAAGTATGTATGATTACTGTAACATTGCTTGACATAGTACATAACAGGAAACCATCTAATGTGATCATGAGAGGACTCATTAAATAAATTATGGTACAGCCATAAGATAAAATGCTATGGAGCCACTAAAAAAAATGCATTTCCACGGAAAAATGCCTAAGATACATTTTTGGGTGAAAAAGTAAGCTAAAGAAAAGTTAGTTTGGTTTGATCCTCTGTGTGTGTATGTGTACATATACACATATATACACATACGGATCATACAGATATACATGTTTGCATTCTAATAGCAAATGTCGGGATACATAAGAAACAATGGTTTTACCTTTGGAAATTTGAATAGGGAAGATCGGAGAGAGGAAGACTTTCACTCCCTATTTTATAATTTTTCATACTAATATAACACTTAAAAAAATACTGTCAAATTAAAACAGGGAATAGAAAAGAAGGTTGTGATTACAGTGTAGCAACTTTCTAACAAAGAATTAGCTACTGAAAGATGTTTTGGAATCTTATTAAGCCTAGGTTGAAACATGAAGAACTATGACATTTATTTACTGGAGATGGAATCCATGGGAAAGAGCTATGACGGGAGAGCTTATATTATCACCGGCATGTGGAAGAGCAGTGCATCAATATTTCGGCACTTAATGAAGAAACTCCAGAAGATAAACGAGTATATATGACTGTGGCAAAGGATATGGTAGTCATGGAGGCAGTGGAGGCTATCTATTTTCAGCTGGAGTCAGCTGTACATGAGTACCCTGCAAAAGAGTGTTTGTGGCATTTTAGGAGAAACCCTTTTACTTCTTCACAAGGTTGGAACAGCCTGAGGGAAAAAGCCGGACCAACGCAGGAAATACATGAGGTGGTAAGTTGACAGTGCAAGTCTGAAAAGGAACCAATCACTCCTGTTGGTGGATGGGGTCCAGTGTCACCGCAGGAGGATGAAGCACAAGAGGAGAGTGATAATGAACTCTCAAGTGTGATAGGTGGTGTGGCTAAGGGCTGTCCTGAGACGATCCTATATTCTGGGGAGAATTGTTAGAAAGATGGTACAATAACGTTGGTCCACGACAGAAAGGGTTAGCTGCTGTGGAAAAGAGTGGTGTTCCTGAAGCACTGAAGAGAGAGGTAATGATTAGCAGGCTGCCATGACAACCGGGCAAGCTAGATAGATATCAATTTCTTATCACAGTGAACTAAGCCCAGGAAGTGATATTCATCATACATTTCTTGCATATAATTAAAGATACCAGAGGACATGGCCAGGAATTGCTCTACAAGATCTGCAAGGCCTACTCTAAGATGAAGACATTCATCAAGAACAGTTTTTTCTTGCTGCCGTATCACTGCTGCATATGCCAGAGGAACAGTATTCTGTGTTTTGGTGAAAATCAGGAATGACTGTTTATGAGACTTCAAGAACAGCTTTGAAGACCATCACTGCAAATTCCATCAGTGAGAGAGACTGTCAAGGGCAGTCACTGGACCTGCACAATCACTTTTCTGATCTGAATCTGGAAGCTCATATGTATGAACCCCAGTGGTTTCTCACTCCTTTTACTGTCAAGTTCCCACTCTGCATGGTCTTCCCTATCACTGACTTACTGCTTTGTGAAGGATTGAACATAATCTTTCATGTAGCCTTGGCTCTCCGAAAAACCTAAAAGAGAGATTTTCTGTAAGCTGAATTTGAAGGTACTTAAAAGTTCTTCAGAGCTCAGCTTTCTAGAGTTAATTAGAGATGGCAGAGTAGGAGGGAGGCTCAAGAAGGAGGGAATATATGTACACATATAGCTGATTCACACTGTTGTACAGCAGAAACTAATACAATATTGTAAAGCAATAATTCTTCAACTATTAAAAAAATTAAGTTATTCAGAGATACAAGGCAGAGGAAAATGTAAGAAGGTTAATGGAGCAGGCTTGCAATATTAAGGTATCAACAAAGAAACTGAGGAAAAAGAAAAAGAATATCAGACAATGTGAGAGTCTTCTGCAACAGGAAGACCCAGTGGATCTATAGTTTGTATATTTGCAGGTAACTCTCCTCTTGTTTGTACTAGGAATCTTCATAAGCTGAAAGAAAGAGAGGGGAAAAGAAAGAGGAAAAGTAGATATCAACCACCTTCAAAAATGAGAAAAAAGGAAAATAACAAAGTACTGTTTTAGCTGTGCATGGTCACATCCTAATCTACTTTAATCTTTTCCTTCATACTATATTATATCCTTCAAGATCCCAAAGAAAAGCAATGATTTAGTCAAATATTTGATTAAACATAGTAACTAGTTATATTTGTTCAACTCTATCACTAATAGTGTCAAGTAGAGAGCACTCTAAATGTCCAATATTAAATTTTAAAACAACTTAAAATGTTCATTGCCTCATACCAAGCTTCACGTTTACATGATGCATAAAAGTTATAATGTCTGTAGTGCTTCGGAACATTTAGTGTTGATCGATTTGCAAAAGTTTTTAAACAATTTAAAGAACATTGCCAAACAAGCAAAGTATGCCTGATAGACTAAAAATGAATTAGAAAGAAAAAACACCGAAATGGTAGAAAAAAATTTTAACACTTTTTTTTGTTGTTACTTTTCTTATATGTACTTTTTTTCATATATTATGAAAGCAAGGCATAACATTACAATAGAAAACAAAAAGAATATAATGTGCCCCCTAATTCCGTCTATCCACAGATATTAATAGTAGAATTTAACAATGTGGTAGAGCTTTGTTCCTAAACACATACTTTTCTTTCCTCTGAACACAATCATCTTTCATCCTAAGGAGCCTTGTCATTCCTGTCACCAGAGTCTTAATGTTATTAGTTTTTAAACCTGAAGGAGGGAAAGGAAGGCTGAAGGATCCAAAAGGAGCATAGTACAAAGAGGCAAAATGACTGAAATGAAACTTCATACTTCACAATTTTGCTTTGGATTAATTGAGGCCTAAAAACTACCACATAGCTACTCAATAACTGTTTGTCAAACAAACAAATGTGTCAACAAGCAAAATCGATTTAATACATATCTATTAATATTTAATGTTCAATTTCTCATAAGAATGTTATTTCTATCTTTAGGATAAAAATTCAAAGCAGTTTTCAGCTCCTGACATAGTTATCTTGGGTCTGACACTGTCCCTTTCTGTTTCAACTCTGTTGTATCACCATATCTGAACCAACCACTCTGAGGTAACTAGCACATTATCGCTTTACATTTTCCTCACTTTCTTAATCCTATAACAGACATGAATATTTTGTTTAATCCTATGTACTTCAGTCGTTGCTCATGTGAAGAATAGATATCTTATCATTGGGATTTGGTTTGAGGGCAGAAATTCTGTCACAGTAATTGGCCCAAATATTAAGAATCTAGAAATGCCTTTAAAAAACAAGCAGCCATTCCTTATCTATATCCCAAATCATCAAATGTTTTTATATATTCTCATTAAAATTTTTAAACTTCTTTAAAATTGTTTTATTGTATTCACATGTAAAAGAGAGGATAATAACTAACCCAGTCCTCTAGATTTCCTATTGTTTGCAAACTGTATATATATAAAATACACATCAAATACTCCAGTTATAGGAACAATAACAATTACTTAAGAACTTCAATAAGTAATACTTTTACCTAGTGTACAATATAACAATGTTCATTATAAAGAAGTTTCTCCCTTTTTTAAAAAATTTTCATTTATTTGTTTTTGGTTGTACTGGATCTTCGCTGCTGCGCACCAGCTTTCCCTAGTTATGGAGAGTGGGGGCTCCTCTCTAGCTGCAGCGTGCCGTCTTCTCGTTGTGCTGGCTTCTCGTGTTGTGGAGCACACGCTCTAGAGAGCAGTTGTGGCACGCAGGCTCAGCTGCCCCTCAGTATGTGAAATCTTCCCAGCGCAGGGATTGAATCCTGTGTCACCTGCACTGGCAGATGGGTTCTTAACTACTGGATCACCAGGGAAGTCCATGAAGAAGTTTTAATACAGAGGAGAACATTTCCTCCCCACCCCCCGCTTCCCCCTCACCCCCCGCCCAGAAACTTTAAGAAAATCTATTCTTCTTCAAGAACACTTAAGGTTTCTGAATGTTTGACTTTCAAACACCAAGCACAGATTTTAGCAGAACAGTTTTCAGTCTTTTTCCCTTGAGGATGATGTTACCTGGGAGTTCATTATATATAGCCTTTTCCATGTAGAGACAGTTCCCTTCTATCCCTAGTTTAATAAGGGTTTTTATCATGAAGAAATGCTGGATTTGTCAAATGCTTTTTCAGCATCAATTGAGATGGACATATGGTTCTCCTCCTTTATTCTATTAATGTGGTGAATTATACTGATTGACTTTTGTGTGTTGAACTACACTTGCATTTCTGGGATAAATCCCCCTTGGTTAAGGTGTGTGATCTTTTTAACATGCTGCTGAATTCTATTTGCTAGCATTTTATTGAAGAATTTTATATCTACATTCACAAGGAATATTGGCCCATAGTTTTCTTGTAGTGTCTTTTTCACTAGCTTTAGTATCAGGATAATGATAGCTTCATAAAATGAGTTAAGAAGTATTCTTTCCTCTTCTAAATATTAGAAGAGGTTGAGAGGTAATCATGTTATTTCTTTAAATGTTTGTAGAATTCACCAGTGCAGTTATGTGTCCTAGGCTTTTCTGTGTTGTGAGATTTCCAACTGCTAATGCAATCTCCTTATTTGTTATAGGTCTATTTAGATTTTCTATTTCTTCTTTAGTTAGTTTTGGTAGTTTGTGTGTTTGTTATAGGGGCTTCCCTGGTGTCTCAGATGATAAAGAATATATCTGCAATGTGGGAGACTCAGGTTCAATCCCCGGGTTGGGAAGATCCCCTGGAGAAGGGATTGGCTACCCACTCCCATGTTTGTTATAATACCTTTTATTCCTGTAAAGTCAGTGATAATATCCCCTATTTAATTTCTGATTTTAGAATTTGAGTATTTTCTCTTTTTTCTTAATCTTTAGATTGGTCAATTTGTTGTTTTTTTCTTTCAAACAATCAATTTTTGGCTTCATTGAGCCTCTCTATTGCCTTTCTAGTCTCCATTTCATTTATTTCTACTCCAGTTCTTATTATTTCTTTCCTCTTTATGGCTTCAAATTCAATTGAATATAACATACGCAGGAATTAATTTTTCTAAGATGCCTAAAATGCAAGAATAAATAATAATCTCTGAGTCATCAGGCAAAGACCAACCTATTTGTTAGATTTACGTTTAAATCCATGTTAACAGCTCTCATATAATTTGCAAAAGAATATTACTATATCATTATGAAGATACCATATTTAGAAAAGGGCAAAAGTCATGAGGGAAAACTACCATACTTTGAATGTTAAACTATCTTCTAGTTTATGAGACTTGTGCCAGGCTGAAAGAAAGTAGTATCATGGGCCTCTGGGATGTTTACAGGAAAAACTAAAATCAAGCCTCTCATTTTTAGACCATCATGTTATCATGAGACACATCCGAACTTGGTCTGTTTCTGAAGAAAACAAGCATGACAAGCACTCTCTCATATACCATGAACATTGACTTCTCCCTGGAGAGAAGAATATGGGTTGATGCCACTACTATAATATGGGTTTCACAACTCTCCCCCAAACATATGGCTCCTATGTCCCTAAGACTGGCTCTACTCAGAATAGTCGCCCTTCTGCCACATATGACAAACCCACAGCTAATATCATTTTAAACAGTGAAAAGCTGAAAGCATTTCATCTAAGATCAAGAATAAGACAAGGATTTCCATTCTCACCACTTTTATTCAACATAGTTTTGGAAGTACTAGTCAAAGAAATCAGAAAAGAAAAAGAAATAAAAGGGATCTAAATTAGAATGCTACTAGAAAACTATTAGAGATAGTCAATAAATTCAGTAAAGTTGCAGGATACAAAATTAATACACAGAAATCTCTTGTAGTCCTTATATACTACAATGAAAGATCAGGAAAGGAAATTAAGGAAACAATCTCATTTACCATTGAATCAAAAAGCATAAAATACCTAGGAAGAAACCTATCTAAAAAGACAGAAGACCTGTACTCTGAAAACTATAAGATACTGATAAAAGAAATCAAAGATGACACAAACAGATGGAAAGATATACCATGTTCTTGAACTGGTAGAATCAATAGTGTCAAAATGACTATACCACCCAAGGCAATGTACAGATTTAATGCAATTGCTATCAAATTATCAATGGAATTTGTAAAAAACTAGAACAAAAACTCAAAAATTTGTACAGAAACATGAAAGACTTCGAATAGCCAAAGCAATCCTGAGAAAGAAAAACAATGCTGGAGCAATCAGGCTCCCTAGTTTCAGACTATACTACAAAGCTATAGTAATTAAAAGAGTATGGTACTGGCACCAGAAAAAAGAAAACCACCAGAAATATATATCAATGGGACAGGTTAGAGAGTCCAGAGATAAACCCATACACCTATGGTTAATTAATCTATGACCAAAAAAGCAAGAATATACAATGGTGAAAAGATAGTCTCTTGAATAAGTGTTCCTGGGAAAACTGGACAGCTATATGTAAAAGAATGAAATTAGAAAATTCTCTAAAACCATACACAAAACTAAACTCAAAATGGATTAAAGACTTAAATGTAAGGCTGAACATTATAAAACTCTTAGAAGAAAACATAGGCAGAAAACTCTCTGACATAAACCACAACAGGGTCTTTTTTATCCATTACTCCTAGAATAATGAAAATAACAACAAAAATAAGCAAATGGGAACTAACTAAACTTTTTCTTTGCATAGCAAAGAAAATCATAAATGAAGCAAAAAGACAACAGTCAGAATGAGAGAAAATATTTGCAAATGAAGCAACTGACAAGGGGCTTAATCTCCAAAATATACAAACAGTTCATGCAGTTCAATATCAAAAAATAACCCAATCAAAAAATTGGCAGAAGACCTAAACAGACATTTCTCCAAAAAAGACATACAGATGGCCAAAAAGCACATGAAAAGATGCTCAACATCACTTATTATTGTTATTATTTATTCACTAAGTCATGTCTGACTCTCTCCAACCCCATGGAGCGTAGCCTGCCAGTCTTCTCCAACCATGGGATTTCGCTGGCAAGAATACTTGAGTGGATTACCATTTCCTTCTCCAGTGGGTTGTCATTTTCTTCTCACTACTTATTAGAGAAATACAAATCCAAACTATAATGAAGTGTTACCTCATATCAGTCAGAACTACCATTATCAAAAAAAATCTACAAACAATAAATGCTGGAGAAGATGGGGAAGAAAGGAAACCTACACTGTTGTTGGAAATGTAAATTCATACAGCCACTATGGAGGACTGTATGGAGGTTCCTTAAAAAGCTAAAAATAGAGCTACCATAGGTCCAGCGATCCCACTCCTGAGCATATATCTGGAGAATACCATAGTTCATAAAGATGTATGCATCTTAATGTTCATTGTAGCACTATTTACAACAGCTTGGATATGGAGGAAAAATAAATGTCCATCGACAGAGGATTGAATAAACAAGATGTGGTACACATATACAATGGAATATTACTAAGTCATAGAAAAGAATGAAATAATGCCATTTGCAGCAACATGGATGGACCTAGAGATTATCATACTATAAGTGAAGTAAGTGAGACATAGGAAGACAAATATCATATGATGTTGCTTATATGTGAAATCTAAAATAAATGATACAAATGAACTTATTGGCAAAACAGAAACAGACTCACTGACTTCAAAAACAGACTTATGGTTACCAAAGCAGGAAACATAGGGGCAAGGGATAAATTAGGAGATTGGGATTAATTTACACACACAATTATGTATAGAGAAGAGAATCAACAAGGATCTACTGTACAGCACAGGGACTTCTACTCAATATTATGTAATGATCTACATGGGAAAGGAATCTGAAAATAATAAATATATGTATAACTGATTCACTTTGCTGTACACCTGAAACTAACACAACATTGTAAACCAACTATATGCCAACATAAAATAAAAATTAAATTAAAAAATAAGTAAAGATTTGAATACTGCCCCCTCCCACCCAGAAAAAAGAATAGTTGCCTTCTCTCTGTTTTCATTTGCATCTCCCACTTAGCTTACATTTCACTTTACCTGACCAGGATCACCTCTATCACCAAGTATCTCATCCTACCCACTCACTTCCTAATTTTCCCAGTGTTTCCTATGCTTTATTAACTATGATCATTCAGAGACCCAAAGTCATATCTAATGGGTTGTAATCAGAAAATCACCATCTATGATTTTCTGTTATTCTCAGTAGATGACTTATGGGAAATCAAGAAAAGCATGAAAGGACATTCTAAGTGGTTAAGTGTGGTTAATAGATATCAATACTTACCCCAATTAGGAGGCTTTCTACAGAAAATAATGAAACATTGGTTTAAACAGTAAAGACATTTATCATCTTAGATGACAAGAAGCTCATAGTAAGTATACTCCAGGTTTAATCCATCGGCTCATTAGCATCATCTAAGACAGGTTCTCTTCATTTTCTTCTGTGTGATCTCATTGCTTTAGCTTTGTTTTCAAGCTGGCTCCTTTCTGGTAGTAAGATGATGTAGCAGGTCTAGTTATCTTCAGACATGCTAGTGTCCAGGGCATTTGCCTTTTCCTTGAGTGTTATCTCTCTCATTTTAAGAATGAAAGTTTTTAAGATTATATTTTAAATTATTTACATCTTTGTGCTGCTGATCTTTTTCATCTTTCCAACCTTCAATGGCATCCATTAAAAATAAAATGTCTATGTAAAATACTTTAATAACATTCATGGAACTGTTAGGTGGGGGTTTTTAGGGGTGGGGTGGGCAGTGAGGTGCACAGGCTACTGGAAGGTGAGACGCTACTGGGGCTTAAGTCCAATAAGAACAGAATTTAGAAACAGGAACAAAAGTTTTGATTCAAAATTTCTTGACCTCTCATTTTTTTTTAACCTCCTTACTTTTAAAAGATTTGGGATGTTGTTAATATTTACAAAATGATGAATTTGGAAATCCCTTATGACTTTACAGTGGAAGTGACAAAAAGATTAAAGGGAATTGATCTTTGTTGAGGAAGGAGAAGGAAGCTGCTGTCTCCTACATCATCAGTTTCACGATGTCACTTTCCAGGGCTTTATTCTTTTAAAATAAGTCATTTTTGAATATAGTTTTAGATTGGCAATTTTTCTTAGCACATTTAAGGTTTTTCCTATGTGACATTGGCTTCTCATGTTCTTAGTGACTTCAGTTTTAGCACAGATATTTTGCAATTTGAGGTAATATAAAATAAGTCTCTGTCTCAGTATTTTTCTCTTTGTCAATTTCTTTCTATTTCTTATCACTATAGCCAAAGTAAGCTAGGTTTTAATGTATTAATGAACAGCCAATATTTTTTTTTCTTATACGATGTGTTCTATTCAGTTTGCTATGGCAAAAGGGAGAGCAAGATAGATCAACAAGGGGAAACGATAGCTTTTGGCATGTCAGTCTTACCTCAAATAGGAATTTTTTAAAAAGAAAAGAATTCTTTGCAACCTAAAGAGTATCATCAAAGATCTGCTAGTTTTGAGATTGGAAAAGATATTCCACTTGTTATCAGAATGCCTGTTGAATTTTCCAGGGTATAAACCTACCACAATAGTTGAAATTGAGGAAGATATTA
Organism: Oryx dammah; assembly: GCF_014754425.2. Taxonomy (NCBI): domain Eukaryota; kingdom Metazoa; phylum Chordata; class Mammalia; order Artiodactyla; family Bovidae; genus Oryx; species Oryx dammah. Next base: position 8,653,963 of record NW_024070198.1, read on the forward strand.
TCAAATATCACAGCAAGCTGGGAATATCCTTGGTAAATACTCTGACCACCCAATCACATTCTAGTTTACCCCTTGGCTCAGGTCAAATACATTTAGACTGGACTGTGTCGTTATTATGTATCATTTCAAAGTTCTCTTAACTTCACTGTCCTTAGTTTTGCTTCAGCTACTCGGGGATCCAACCAGTCCATTCTGAAGGAGATCAACCCTGGGATTTCTTTGGAAGGAATGATGCTAAAGCTGAAGCTCCAGTACTTTGGCCACCTCGTGCAAACAGTTGACTCACTGGAAAAGACTCTGATGCTGGGAGGGATTGGGGGCAGAAGGAGAAGGGGATGACAGAGGATGAGATGGCTGGATGGCATCACTGACTCGATAGATGTGAGTCTGAGTGAACTCCGGGAGATGGTGATGGACAGGGAGGCCTGGCGTGCTGCGATTCATGGGGTCGCAAAGAGTCGGACACGACTGAGCGACTGAACTGAACTGAACTGAACTCTGTTATAATTTTCAAGCTTCAGGTTTTCCTGCAGCCTCAACATCGCCACAAATAGGATGTGAGCTCCCCACCCCGGTGAGCAGGTGCACCAGTGTGATGAGAGTGCCACAAATCCCAAATCTTGTCCTCCTCTGTGACCTACTTACATTCAAAAGCACCAATAAAATGCCCTCAGGTAGTTTCTTTCTATTAAAAAAAAAAAAAGATTTGGGACGACCCGTAGGGATGGTAAGGGGAGGAGGGAAGGGGGTTCAGGATGGGGAACACGTGTATACCTGTGGCGGATTCATGTTGATGTATGGCAAAACCAATATAATATTGTAAAGTAATTAACCTCCAATTAAAATAAATTTATATAAAAAATAAAATGAAAAAAATAAAAAAATAAAAGATTTGTATTCTATAAATTACCTTGGTTAAGCTTTCTTAATCTCATATTCTAAAATGTCTCAATTAATCAATAACCACTGTACCACCTCCAAAATATCCATTAAGCATTTCATTCACTAAATACCATTTTTTTTCCTTCCAGAATATTTTACTGTGCTAACTGCAACATTCCTCTGATTCAATAGAACCTCCAATCCATTGGCCTTTGACTGATCATTACTCCATCATTTAATTCTTTATTAGACCCCAAAAAACTTTCCCAGAAACTTCCCAGTAGACTGACCTTCATATCTTAGTGGCTGGAACTGAATCATACGTTCTTCTTAAACTAAAATCGTTAAGAGAATTAGAGTTACCAGGATTAGTTTAAACCAGTCAGGATGTTTTTCCTGAGGTGGGACTAGTTTAATTTCCTGAGAGGCAACACCTGCACATTAATTCCAAGAAAATATGGGGACTAAATGTTGCATAGTTAGCCAATAGTAACTGCTCTAGTGGTAGTGGTGGTTTAGTTGCTAAGTCGTGTTTGACTCTTGTGACCCCATGGACTGTCGCCCACCAGGCACCTCTGTCCATGGGATTTTCCAGACAAGAATATGAGAATGGGTTGCCATTTTCTTCTGCAGGTGCTCCTACCGACCCAGGGATCGAATCTGTGTCTCCTGCATTGCAGGTGGATTCTTTACTGCTGAGCCACCAGGGAAGCCCAACAACTATAGTATTATACTATGTGTAAAATTTAATTTTTAGCCTCAGCTACAAGTGACACTCTTCGCAGTCACTGTTCATTTGTCAGGAATATGATAGGCATTAAGTATAGCTCTGTTTCCATCAATCACACTCTAGAACTGGTTCTACCAAATGCTTGTTGGATGACTTTAGGTAAGGCATCTAACCTCTTGATTTCCACACCCAAACATGATATAAATATTGTTCTTCATATGCCAGGGGATAGCTGGGGGAATAATTACACTGAACAAATGCAAAGCTATCTTATTTTAGCTTCCCATACCGCCTGTTCTATTTTCATTTATTTATTCATTCATACACCCTTAAAACAAATATTTGTTGACAGTATGCTTTATATAATATATGAAATAAATATTGGGGAATCAAAAAAGGTTTCACCATACCCCCTGCATCTAAGGTATTAAGCAGTGAATGATTTAGCAACAACTACTCTTGGAGTACAGAAATCAGGGAAGTATAAGATGCCTTACAATGCAGTGTAAGATGTAAGACAAGAAAAGTAAAGTGGGATAATAAGAGGTGTTGTTTGTGGAACCGTAATAGTTGCTTCAATTGGCATGTGATCCACCCTATTTACTAAAGTGGCTGCAACCAAGTGTGTGGGTTCAGAGATGCCTACATGGCTTTTCTAGCTTAAGTATTAACAGGGTTTTAATATTTACTGATACATAATATAAGCAAAACAACAAGATGAGTTTATGCTACAACAAAACAGTGAACAAGAACTAACAGAAGACTGGTTACTGCCTGAGCTAGTGAGAAAAAAATGAAACTGCCATTAGTGGACTAAGTAAAAAAACTGCCTTCCTGATGAACTAATAAACTTTTGTTCTGGAAGTTCCCCATTGTTTGGAACGATACAACAACAACAACAAAACACTCATGGTTTCAGAGTCAGCTGACCAATTGTCTAAAAGATCCCACAGGTCAAAAATATTTTTCAATTTTGGAAAACTAACATTTCAGAAAAAAATGTTAAAATACAATTGCTATTGTCTGTACTTGTTCTTAAAAAATATAAGGGAGAAGAATGTCAGACTCTTTTTGACCCCATGGACTGCAGCCTGCCAGGCTCCTCTGTCTGCAGGATTCTCCAGGCAAGAATACTGGAGTGGGTGGCTGTGCCCTCCTCCAGGGGATCTTCCTGACCTAGTGTCTTTTACGTCTCTTGTACTAGCAAGCGGGTTCTTTACCACTGGTGCCACCTGGGAAGCAATATATCAATATTTTGGATGGAGGAGACTTCTGGAGGGAATTATGCTTCTGGCATGTTGAAACTTGTTACAGAACAGGACTAGAAAGTGAAAAGCTACGGGTTCCTGCTATTAATGGGAGTAGGAAAGCATAGAAAGAATATTGGTAATTTAAACTTATGATAGTTTTGTATCTGATTTCTCAAATAGTTCTGTAGATTCAGAACCAGTTTTGGATGGGAGGGGAAAATTCCCAAAATCAAAATCCTAGGATTTTGACAGTAGAACACCAGAAGAGAAGCTCTGTCACTGCCAAATAACTCCCTTAGCAGGGTATAATAGAGAAAGTAAAACAGCAAGTCACTTCCATTATTGCTGTGAGGTTCAGTGAAGTTCTAATTCATCAGTTGAAACAACTTAAACAATTCACATTAGCTTTGCTTTGCTGGAGAACAATATGGTGATGCGCTCCTTTGGAGCAAAGCTATCCTGCACTCTGTGGAGCCTGTGATCCTTGCAGCCTCTACATTCAAGCAAGGTTGAAGGCACTGTGGTTGAAGCATGGACCCCTCTTCTGTTGTCCTCTTCTTTCACAGTAAAAAGCAAGTAAGAGCCAAATCCATAAATGGCAAAGGAAGGATGAAACAGCAGGGCACTGAGATACTAGAGACAAAACTTTCTTGGCAAAGGCACAAGGTAAGTTGCTTGCAATAGCTGTGAGATAATAGATATCTATGAAAAACTGGTTACTTGTCAATTTACTTGGTTAAAGGAGAAGCAATAATAAACATTTTAATTTTGTTTGCTAAAAGTAATTGATACTTATTTGGGGCCAGGAACTAATAAAGCATTTATGTAAACTGTTTCATTTAATCTTCTGGACAATCCCATGAGATAATTACTTTCCTCACTTTATAGAAAACAATTGAGGCAAAAGTTTATTTAAGATATCATAGATATTAAGTGATGGAGCTGGAATTTTAAAAGCCAGGAATTCTAACTTTAGAAATCATGTTCTTAGTATATACTGTCCTTTCAGAGACTATCCTTTTCCACATAGAATTTAGCTTTTTCTTTATCTTTACTTCACCAGAAAGCCATCTTTCATAACTTTTGTTGGCGGGGGGGCTACACCTAGAGCATGTGGGATCTTAGTTCCTCAACTAGGGATTGAGCCCTCACCCCCTGCTTTGGAAGCACAGAATCTTAAACACTGGACCACCAGGAAAATATTTTAATAACGCCTTTAAAAGTATAGTAGGTAGCTGTAATGTAAAATACTAAATATATGTCATCATGTAATCTTAAGAGTGGAATTACTTTACTGTTTCAAAAGTCCTATGAATAATCTGACAAATAACTTATTCTTTAATGTAGTAGATTGATTAGAAAAGACATTCTACTTAAGACAAATTAGAATAATGTAGAACAACAGAATTCAGGTTTGTTTGTTTTTTTCCACTCTGACACAACAGATAATGTTGACTTCTGGATAAAATTGTATAGCCACGTGCAATTCAAGTCTTTCATTTGGGTTGTCTCAGAGCTAACAACCCAAACTTCTGCTTGTTTCCCCTTTTCTCTTCACTACAAATCTAAGCCATTTCCACATTCCATGGGACTTAATTCCTATTCCCTCATCTCTTCAGACAATCTTGCCTCCTATGTCACTGAAGAAGGTGAGACCACCAGGCTTGAAATCCATGAATTCTCTGCTGCTAGACTAACAAATGTATCCAACTGTGTATCCATCCTTCCAATCTTCCCTCAGGAGATAAAGTCTCCTCTCCTTTTGGTCCAAATTGAATTCTCTGCCTGTGCTCTTGGTTCCACCCTCTTCCATCTCCTCAAGGAAGCAGAATCATGAATTTTCCATTTCATCTCTTGTGTTGTGGTAGATTTGTCAAATACATTGCTGCCATGCCCACAGCCTCTTATGTGGGAAGGGAAACCATCCAGTCTTTAGGTGAGATGAGTGGATTTTTTTTTAAGAAAAGTTATGAAATGATCTTTGATGTGTGTCTTGTCTGTGGAGGTCATTCACTTTAAGATGAAAGTTTATACTGCACAGTTGCTAGAGAACTAAGCATCTCAGCACAGGAATGATAACAACATTGAACATTATTTATGGTAAAAATATAATTCATAGCAGTCTGTAGGCTTTAATCATCTTCTATTCTCAAAGAATTCCTGCAGTACAGGTTCTAATATTCCTACTTTCAGATAAGGAAACCAAGCCTCAGAGAACATAGGTAATTTCCCAAGGTTAATGAGTCACTGAGCTGGAGTCTGGATACAAAGCTTATGAAATTTCTGTTCTCGTCATGCTAGATTTTCCTAGCCAAAAACATGATGGTAAAAACATTAACATGAAGTTAATTCTATTTTATCACTTGCCATTCTGGCTTGACATCAAAAATAATTGGAATTGGTTTATGTAAGTATATAATCAGCATAAATGAACAGATGAATAATTAGAGAAAGAAAAATAAAATCAAGCTGGGGCAAATCTAGTGTTTTGGGAGTTAAACAAGTTCTCTAAAGATTGTTGCATTAGGATGGAGTGATGCTGTTAGGATTTCGTAGCTCCTGAGGACTCAAAAGATTGGTCATGAGACGTGATCATTATTTATTTGTTTATCATTGCACTGGGTCTTCATTGCTGTGCTTGGGCTTTCCCTAGTTGCAGAAGGCGTGGGCTTCTCATTTCGGTGGCTTCTCCTTGCAAGCAAGGACTTCAGGTGCACAGGCTTAGCTGCTCTGCAGCATGTGAAGTCTTCCCTGAACAGGGATCGAACCTGTTCCCTGCATTGGCAGGCAGATTCTTAACCACTGGACCACCAGGGAAGCCTGAGGTGATTATTAAATACATGTATGTATTAAGTAAATACATAATAAAATGTATGTCTTTTATTAAGTAAAACACACTATGTATTAAGTAAAACATAGTGAGATGCATCTGGCACAAATGTTTGCTTAATTAACTGTAATTAACAAGGACCTACTGTACACCACAGTGAACTCTATTCAATACTCTGTAATGGCCTATATGGAAAAAGGATCTAAAAGAGTAGATACATGTATAACTGATTCATTTTGCTATACATCTGAAACTAACACAACATTGTAAATCAACTATACACCAATAAAAATTTTTTTTAAAAAAGGAAGTCTATAAATAAAGAGTGGATGTTTGTTAACATTAATTTGAGCATAGCCCTGTGAAATATCACTGACATAAGTATTCAGGCACTAACATTCCAAAACATGGTATAACAAAAAAAGAAAATATTCTAAAAATGGTTACCTGTCACAGTTCTTAAAATTTTGAAGCATTCAAGTTGGAATCTATTCTTGATTTTACACCATTTTCCTTACTGCTTAACGTTCCCAGGTACATGTTTCTGGACCAGAGGGGCACTTTTATGGATAAAAAAGAATAAAGCTAGAGATGGACTTACCAAGAGCAATTACCAAAAGACACTTACCAAAAGTGTCTTTGAAGGAAAAGCTACACTTAGAAAAACATAACCCAAACTTCCTCCTATTTGGATCATTCTATGACTTCTTTGGGCTTCCCTGGTGGCTCAGTCAGTAAAGAATCCGCCTGCAATGCCGAAGACATGGGTTCAATCCCTGGGTCAGGAAGACCCCCTGAAGAAGCACATGGCAACTCAGTCCAGTATTCTTGCCTAGAGAATCCCATGGACTGAGAAACCTGGCAGGCTGCAGTCCACAGAGGTGTGAACAGTCAGACACGACTGAAGCAACTGAGCATACATACATAATTTCTTTAATACTCTTTCCTAGCTGGCATATAAACTAGGATTCAAGTTAAAAGGACAGAGTCTGGTGGCTCAGATGGTAAAGAATCTACCTGCAATGCGTGACCTGGGTTTGATCCCTGGGAAGATCCTGTGGAGAAGGAAATGGCAACCCACTCCAATATACTTGCCTGGAGAATTCCATGAACAGAGGAGCCTGGCAGGCTACAGACCATGGGATTGCAGAGAGTCAGACATGACGGAGAGACTAACAAGTAGAGAAACCAAGGTACTGTTCAGATTTATGATTTCTGGAGTGAGATTCTGAGCAATAACCTACAAAAAACCTAGGGGTTGATTTGAGTATGTAATTATGTGGGAGGAAGAGTCTGGACTCAAAGTGGCGGTAAATACAGACCTCGTTTGCTTCACAAAGATTAGCTCATACTTAATAATGGAGTAAATCTGTTGGACCATGACTCAACGAACCCGAGTTGTCAGGATTGCTGTCTCTACTGGCTAAACCTTCGTTATCAAGCCAATACTTCTGGGATGCTGTCTCGCTGATGTCAGCTTTGACGCTCCATGTCAAAAAAATACCAAAGGTTCAGGAATTACATTTCCTGGAGAACTGAGCCTCTTTTCAGGTTCTTCTCTGCCTGCTGTAAAAGGGCAACTCAAACGCGGGAAAACCTTGGGCTTAGGAGGTATTTGCGGGCAGGATCCACGAATCTACATTTTCATCAAAGGCTTCAGGCAGATTTGATGCAGCTGGTTCAAATTACATTTTGAAAAACAGAGTACAATATTAAGAATGATGACACAAGAGTCAGCTGTTAAAACGTGTCCTGTTTTGGCAGCTTTGGAGACTAAGCCTGAATCCGGGTTCATTCACAGCCAAGAGAATGAAAACAGCGCGGGAGTCTTCGAGTCAGTCCCTGAGGCGCCAACTATGAGGAAACTCGCTCACGTTCCAGGGCCAGGAGATGCCAGGCTCCACCTTAGCCACAGGTCTCCAAAACTCCTCGGAGATTTCTGCCGGCTTCACCTGGGCCACGGGTCCACTGGGCTTCTCGTTGCATCCCGCCTGTCCTCTCGGTGCTCTGCAAGGCACAGCTACCACTTCAGAGCCGGAGTGCTGAGGTCTCTCAGTGAATCCCAGGGGCACCGGCCGGAAGCGCCCTTCAGGCCCGCCCCCTGCCCACCGGAGCCGGAAGTCGGCGACCGAGCCGGTACGTCTCCCTCCGCGGGTCGCAGCGCACCATGCCCCGCGGCCCGTGCAGCCTCGTCAGGGTCTCCGCAACGCCCGTCGCGGCCCTGGCTGTGGCGCTGCTCTCGTCGCTCTCTCGCTGCTCCCTCCTGGAGCCGGAGAACAGTGTGGTCTCCGCGCTCAGCCCCTACTTCGGCACCAAGACTCGCTATGAGGATGTCAACCCCGGGCTGCTGCCGGACCCCGAAGCGCCGCGGCGGGACCCGGAGTTGTTAGAGGAGACCTGCACCCCGGTGCAACTGGTCGCCCTCATCCGCCATGGCACCCGCTACCCGACGACCAAACAGATCCGCAAGCTGCGGCAGCTGCACGGGCTGCTGCAGGCCCGCGGGGCCGAGGATGACCGGACTCGCGCTGCCGGCCGCGGCGACCTGGGCGCCGCGCTGGCCGACTGGCCGCTGTGGTACGCTGACTGGATGGACGGGCAGCTGGTGGAGAAGGGGCGGCAGGACATGCGACAGCTGGCCCTGCGCCTGGCCTCCCTTTTCCCAGCCCTCTTCAGCAGAGAGAACTACGGCCGCCTGCAGCTCGTCACCAGCTCCAAGCACCGCTGCGTGGACAGCGGCGCCGCCTTCCTGCAAGGGCTCTGGCAGCACTACCACCCGGGGTTACCGCCACCCGACGTCGCAGGTGACCACCCTGGGCCGCCCCCAGATCCTGGACTTCCCCGACTCCAGCCTCTCCTCACTTCCTCTGACCCCAGTCCCCCGTCCTTCTCCTCCCACCCCGCGCCCATCCTTTGGGATGTTCAGCACTTGACTCTCTCCCTTCTCATACATAATGTTCATTTATTCTTTCATCAGGGATGAGTTTGGTTACCTTCTACGTACAGGAAGCTGTAGTAGACGTTGGGGGATCCAGTAGTAAAGGAGACAGGCCAGGGCAGTTTTTGATCATCCATTCCCAAAATGAATTTCTCTCTCTGAGCACCAACCCTTGTCCCTTTCCTCTCTCTCTGACAGCGAGTTCTACAGTTGGGCACACCTTTTTTTTAAAAAATTTAATACAATCTATGAGTTTTTCCCTCAGGCTTTACCTCTGATACTATTTGGATTTTGTTTTATTTTTTTCACTAACAACTTTTTCAGATATCAGTTCTAGAACTACAACCTATCTTAGGAAGCAGCTCTCAGATTTTCTTTAACGCTCTGGCTTTTTTCTCTTTTGCTGCATGTACTGTAGAATTACTCTCTTTGTAGCTGTGGTCCGTGGTCATAGCACAGTACTTTACTAATTTATTACATTACTTATGCTTTTGCAAAGTTTGGGAGATCATTTGGCATTGCTCTTATTTCACAGGTCGTGGTGCTGAGCGCAAGAATATCCCTTGCTGATTGTCCTTTCTTAGTTTAAGGACTAAGAGTCAGGCCCAGAATCCAGGCCTTATGTTTTCTCTGGAATGATGCTTTTTTCCTTAAACTGTTTTAATAGTCATAGACAACAACAATAATAATAGCAAACACTTAATGCTTGCTGTGTGCCAGGCATGCCTTACACTTATTTCACATAATCTTTACAACAGCTCTCTGAAGTTGATGGCATTTTTGCCCATCTTAACAGGTGAGGAGGCTGAGACATAGAAACAATAATTTTTCTAATTTCAGACGACTGGGTATGGACCCAGGGAAAATGATTTAGAACTTGATCTCTTAACCGTTGCACTATATGTACAACTTCCATTTGTCCTATAACTTAAGAATAAGAATGAAAACATGAAAATATGACATTTTTGTGCCAGAGAGATAAACAAGTGTTAATACTTCTTGATCAGCTTAAGGTCAAAGTTGAGGTGAGGCATCATTTAGCTTTAAAAAGCCCAAGTGAAAAATAAATTAGAAGTAGACTGGTTTGTCATTTCTCAAATAGCATCCTCTCTTCAGCTGTTCAGCCATCTCCAAGAGGTTCTTCCATTGACACTGTCACGTTACTGCTCTGTGGGTAACTTACTTTGCTGACTGGTGTTTAGTTACCTGTTGAATTGTGCTTTTGAATTAAATAGCTAGACTTTTTTCCATTAGTACGGGTGAAAATTTCCCACAATTTTTTTAAAATTAGCTGAATGTTGGTATACACTAGTGTATACCAGAAAGGAACTACTGGACCTTCTGGGATGAATGAATTTTTGCCCTTAAATGGCATTGTGAGAATTAGCTTTTGCCAGCCCTGGGTCAAAATAGTTCAGGATAAGCTGCCCCTCACCATTTTCAGTCTCAGAGATTAAACCTTTTGCTTAGCTGCATTATTATTATCTACAGACAATTGTTTTGCCTGTTTTGTACATCTGGGCTTTGGAGGGAAGCCACTGAATTGGATTTTGTATTCTTACAGAAACAGAACAATGCCTTTGTTTCTGTTTAAAGAACAGCAGTTATTAGATAATAGCAGGGGTGAATTATCCAGATCCACTTAGGAAATTTTGAGGCCACAGAAAAAGATGATAAAGATGACTTATTTTCTTAGTCAAGATGTTTTTCAAGAACTGTAATCCAGTTGCCAATTCAGTGGGCTTAATTATTCATTTCAGGATTTGAAATGAATACATACACATACATAGAGATATTTTCACAGACACATCCAAAACAAAATGGTATAACAAGACATAATTTTCTCATTTTAATTACAGAAACAATATGATGTACTTAGTGTTCTTGTCATAGTAAATTTTTGCAGAAATGATGACTGAAAATCTGTGTATTTTAAATATGACTGAGAAAACTTAAAAGGCACCCCAATAGTTGGAGCATGATTATGAATGCTTTTCCAGTATGTATTTGTTCCTTAATTGGGAAAATAATGTAACATATAAAATTATAAATGGAAAGTTATGTAGGAGCTCCAATTAGAAAATAAACCAAATCAGAAACATCTAGCACAATGAAATACATAATACCTGAAACTTTAATATATCTTGTGTTGTTGTCAATAGTTTTTGTCCAAAGCAGTCTTTTTGTAAAGTAACACAGATTTGAGAAAGTTAACTGAGAAAATAAAATACTCTTTATTTAGACTTTGGATTACAGTAGTAAAACAGAGTCTATCTTGAATTCTCTCTCACCTTGTTATTAGAAGCTTTGCTAATTTTTAGTTTAATTTCTCAAATTTTCTATGCCTGATAGAAACAGGACCTATGTAATACATTTTTGTACTTCTTACGACATTCATGTCAAATCATTTTTTAGTTTTTTAAGAAACTATTCATTTCAGTTTATTTCATAGTGTAGTATTGCTTAACATTTTATTTTACCTTTGATGTTCTGTTTCATTAGTCTTTTTTAGCGTCTTTCTTTCATCCTCTCATGAATTAACAGTCTTTACAAGTGGGAAATGGTTTTGCTCCATGTCTTTCATAAGCAGCGTGTTTACTTATTTCAGATATGTTGAGGTGTGAATAGGTTTTTAGTGTTCCTTTTTATACTTGAAACAAAATTTTCAATAATTTGAAATTGTCATTCCTATCAGTGGATATGTGTGTGTATATATATATGTACACACATGTATACACGCAGTATTTTTTCTTCTTTCAGATATGGAGTGTGGACCTCCAAGAATTAATGATAAATTAATGAGGTTCTTTGATCATTGTGAGAAGTTTTTAACTCAAGTGGAAAGGAATGCTACTGCTCTTTATCATGTAGAAGCCTTCAAAACTGGACCAGAAATGCAGAACATTTTAAAAAAAGTTGCAGATATTTTGCAAGTGCCAGTCAACAACTTAAATGCAGGTAATGTGCCTGTTATGTTGCATTTGAACTCTGAAATAATTTAAGTGATTTTTAAACTGTAAATATGGAAAAATACGGAAGCATAAAGCTATTCCTTTTAAAGGACCACAATTGATTTTACATTGAGAAAATAATGTATTCTAGGTCAAGAAGATTTTATTTCTCATGGTTACTATTTTTAGGTTCAGATTTTGCTTTGAGTTTTATGTAAGTTAATACACAAAATTGTTGATATAGACTGGATTTTTTTTTTTTTGAGGGCAAAGTTATATGAAGCTTCAACCCCAAGCATTATTTACAAAACAGAATTATCTTTTCTGAATTATCTCCTAAAATCACTGCAGATGGTGATTGCAGCCATGAAATTAAAAGACGCTTACACCTTGGAAGCAAAGTTATGACCAACCTAGATAGCATATGCAAAAGCAGAGACATTACTTTGCCGACTAAGGTCCGTCTAGTCAAGGCTGTCGTTTTTCCAGTAGTCATGTATGGATGTGAGAGTTGGACTGTGAAAAAAGCTGAGCGCCGAAGAATTGATGTTTTTGGACTGTGGTCTTTTGGACTGTGGTGTTGGAGAAGACTCTTGAGAGTCCCTTGGACTGCGAGGAGATCCAACCAGTCCATTCTGAAGGAGATCAGTCCTGGGTGTTCTTTGGAAGAAATGATGCTAAAGCTGAAACTCCAGTACTTTGGCCACCTCATGCGAAGAGTTGACTCATTGGAAAAGACTCTGATGCTGGGAGGGATTGGGGGCAGGAGGAGAAGGGAACGACAGAGGATGAGATGGCTGGATGGTATCACCGACTCAGTGGACGTGAGTCTGAGTGAACTCCAGGAGTTGGTGATGGACAGGGAGGCCTGGCGTGCTGCGATTCATGGGGTTGCAGAGTCGGACATGGCTGAGTGACTGAACTGAACTGAACTGAAAGTAATACAAATGGAAAATCATATAAAAAATTCTTTAGCTTTTAAGTAGATGTTAATGTTTGAAAGGGATAAAGTTTTAGAAAAGAAGTGTGATTTTTTATTTTCCCTTTGAGGCTTTTATCCTAGAGATTTTGAGAAAGTGAACAGACATATCTGTCATAAGCTGTTGCAGTGGATTGGTTGGCTGCAATTTATCATGCCACCTGGGTAAAAGGAAACACTATTAATAATTGTGCTGGGAGAGCAGGTGGAAAAGCAGGATACATGCTCACCTAGCAATGAGAAATTAAGAAGAATAATTTAAAAATTTCCCCTGTTTTCTAGGAATGTGTAATCCACACAGCAGATACTGACCAATCTATATAGAGAGTGTGATTTCTTTATAGTGTGCATAAATTTCCAAGGACTAGAAGTAGGAGATGTTGGGAACAAATTAAGTAGACTAGCACCTGTTGATCTGGTGTCTAAATGCTTTATGTGAGTGCATGCTCAGTCGTGTCCGACTCTTTGTGACACCGTGGACTATAGCCCGCTGAGCTCTTCTGTCCATGGAATTCTCTGGGCAGGATTACTGGAGTGGGTTGCCCTGCCCTCCTCCAGGGGATTTTCCCGACAGAAATCAAACCCCAGTCCCCTGCAGTCCCTGCCTTGGCAGGCAGATTCTTTACCACTGCACCACCTGGAATGCCAAAGGGTCAGGAACATGAAGATGCCTAGTAGCATTTAAAATTGAGTTTTTTTTTCTCTTTCTTCAACTGGCTATGCATTGGAGTCATTTGCAGAGCTTTAAAAATTACTTATTTGGGAAATCAAGTACATAGATAATAATAAAGGGTAATATAATGAGTATCTGTATACCCACAACTTAGTTTGATCAGATTTTAAAATTATGCTTCAGTTAGTTGCTTTAGATAAATTGAGGGTCCTTAGGCCCTCTCCAGGATTTCATTCCTTTCCTTTTCTCCCCACAGGTAACTCTTGTTATGAATTGAGCATTTAAGTCATCCCATGCCGGTTTTTAATGTTTATATTTATGTACCTAAATGGGATATAATTTGCAGATTTTTAAACTTCTAGGAATGATGTCAAACTATGATATCAGTCTGAAATTTGATTTTAATTCAACTTTTTATTTTTTTATTTAATGCATGTAATTCTAGTTCTACATTTACACTTATGTATAGAATTACATTATATAACTACCAGTATCTAGCCATTATTCTGTTAGTGGACATTTAAGATTAAGATTAAAAAAAAAAACAAACTGTTTCTAGTCTCTGAATTGACAAGGATTTTTGTGTTTTGGACTTCTCTGGTGGGTCATTGGTAAAGAATCTGCCTGTCAATGTAGTAAACATGAGTTTGATCCCTGGGTTGGGAAGATCCCCTGGAGAAGGAAATGGCAACCTGCTCCAGTGTTCTTGCTTGGGGAATCCCATGGACAGAAGAGTCTGGTGGGCTATGGTCTGTGGGGTTACAGAAGAATAAGACACAACTTAGCAACTGAAAACAACAACAAATTTGTGTTTTACTGATTGGGTGAGAGCAACTTTTTGGAGGTAGTATTAGCATAATGGTTAAAATCATGGGTTCTGGAATTGGACTGTTTGCATTTGATTCTTGACTTTGTTATATTTTTGAATAACTCTCTGATCTTTATACATCACAAGTTCCTTAATAACTATGTCATGGTTTCTTTCTGTGTAAAACAGATACAGGAATTGTACCTGCCTCATAGGATTATTGGAAGGATTATATTAGATTTATTCATGCAAAGCATTAACACAGTACCTGGCACAGAGTAGCTGCTCAAAAATACGTTAGCTATTTAAATACCTTTTTTTTTTTTTACATAGAAAGGTGAAGTTGGATGTATTTTTTGTAATTTATTCTTATTTAGAATGTAGCTGTGTAATTTTTTTTAAATTGTGTTATTTCAAAAATATATATGATACATTTTTAGGTCAATACTAGTTAAAAGTTATTTACCCCATCATTAAGTTTTACTGGTCAGAGAGGCTGAAGCTAATACAGTCCAGATTCTTTGTATAGGAAATTACTTTTCTACTGAAGTATTTCTTAGTTTTTAACTCTCTCAAATAAATGCAACAGTGAACATCCTTATAGTCTGCTTTTTGCACTTGAGAGTTTATAAGATAAATATAGGTAGACTTATTGGATTAAGGAGCATGAATATTTTACATTTGACATTACTACCAATTACTACCAAATTGTTCTCTGAAAGAGTAGAAGAACTTATGTCAGCAATATATGAGAATGCTCATTTCCCCTAATTCATCCAATAGTGGATATTATTAGTCTTTTTGACTTTTACCAATTTGATTAACGAAAAATGATATCTAGCTTTATTTTGTGTTTCTTTGGTTACTTGTAAGGCTGAACATCCTTTCATTTGTTTATTAGTTATTTCATTCCTACTGTGAATTGCCTCTTTATAAACCTTGGCCATGTTCTGTTGGATTATTCTATTTTTTCTCATTGAACATGGGTACCCTTTATGTGTTATAGATATATTAATTATATATTCTTTACTATTGCTTAACAAAAGGATAAATGTTTTGCCTATTTTGTGTTGAGATCCAGGGAGCCTAGAATGAGTTACCCAAGATAATTAGTGGCAGAGTCAGGTCTCATAGTATGATTTTTCCCTCTTTCAATCCTTCTTGACCCTTTGTTTCACCTTCCTCCTAACTCCTCACTTACTCTGCCCTTTTTCTTCTCTGTTTTTTTATATCCTTCTCTGTACTTTCTTCTTAATAGTTATAAAGTAAATTGTTGTGTAGTTTAAAGAACTGTTCAATAAATGTCCCTTGTTACTGCTAATTTTCAAGTTGGGGATTAAAACCTTTTATAACTTTATCTCCCTTCTTCCAACCCTCTAAAATTAACAGAATCAAACTATGTTTTATGTAGTAAGTCCTTGACATTCTACAGATATTCAGCCTTTGGAAAACTGCACAAATAGTAACCCACAAATTTTACTCTTTTTTTTTTCTCAGATTTAATTCAGGTAGCTTTTTTCACCTGTTCCTTTGACCTGGCAATTAAAGGTGTTAAATCTCCTTGGTGTGATGTTTTTGACATAGATGATGCAAAGGTATGTATTACTTTTGGAGTTTCTTTGCCTTCTTTGCATGGTTTTCATTGTTGTTATTTGAAGCAGCTTTTCAGAAAAGAGTAGGGAACATTAAGTGTCTTGGACTATCTCATAATTTTCTTAACAAAGATTAATTGTTCAGATAGGACCTGTCTGTTTGTAAATAGTTTGTGTTCATAAAACTCTGGGAAACATTCTTCATTGTGATTAAACCCGTTTAAAAACCTACTTAACCCATCATCAAATTTTACTGCCATAAAGGATTGTAGAGCTAATATAATCTCAATTCTTCTTTTTATAGGGTGAATGGATTTGCAAAGTTCAGAGAGGATGAATGGATTTCCAATACCTATTCTTTTATAAAATTTTCATAATATATTGAGTTCTGTGCTCTACCTGGTGATGGCAGTAATTCATCTACAGTTTCTGCCTGCCTAGCTGGTATTCCCTTTCTTTCCTCTTCGTTCATATGGCTTCTTTGTTGAAGCCAAACTATTTTTGGAGCTGTTCCAGTATATATCTGGAACCTATCTGGAAACCTATCTTTAGGCTTCTTCCCACATCTTTTTTTTTCTCGTTTTGTACTCTCTTTTTTAAATGATTATTTTATTTTCTTAAGTCTTTAGAATTCATGATACTATATTTAATTATAGTTTTCGTCTGCTCTGTAGAATTTCTAGGGTGAGGGGGCTTTTTTTCTGGCTGTTTTATCTGTGTAGCTGTCTTGTTTTTAATTGGTATGTTTGTATAGACACTAGCACTTTTTAAATTACTCATCTTTGCAATGAGTTCAGCTTTTACTTCTCAAGTGGCCAATAGGGATGAGCCTGTTGGTTCAGCGATAAGTAGTGTTCCTTACAGTTTAGAGTTTTTCTCTGAGATTCTTTGTAGAACACTTCATGTAGAGATGGATGGTCAGTGTGTTTTCTGTAATGGTGTCACAGACTGTCCAGGGAGGCTCCTGTTAGACGTCATTGTTTCAAGCCAGGGTTGCTGGATTTGCGTCTGCAAGTTACCATGTGCTTTGAGGATCTGTCTTCTGCTGGTTTTATCTGAGATGTTGTGTTTGATCTTTATTGCATTTGGCAGTCTGTCCTCATTTATGGTGGTGGCTCAGGGTACAGAGGATTTCTAATCTCTTTGAAAGGAGCATTTGCCTTTCTCTTTCTGATTCTTGTTTTTTAGAGTGATTTCTGAGAGAAGAGAGCAGATATATCTTTATATTTTCTAGTTAAGAGCATGTTCAGTTTTTCATTATAAAATATGTTTGGCATAGTCATCAGTAGTTACCCTAACCAAGTTAAGGAAATTTCTGTTTCTTGTCTACTAAAACTTTCTATTTGTTTATTGTGTTTAAAATTAAGGATGTGCTGAATTTCTGGCATCTAGGAAGATGATTATTTTTCTTCTTTAATCTTCTAGCATAGTTAATTACATTAGTACATTTTCTAGTATTGAATTGTGCTTGTATTCCTTTTTTCTTATGATAGATTCTTTTATTGACTGATTTTTCTCCTAGTTAATGTTATGTTTTTTATTTCTTCATGTATTTCTAGTAATTATTTATTAGATAATGGACACTGTGAACGTTACAGTGTTGAATACCTGGATTTTGTCTTTTAAGTGTTGAATTTTGTTTTCTCCTGCAATTAAGTTACTTGTGGATCAGTTTCATCCTCTTGAAGCTTCATTCTTCCTGAGTTTCATACTCTAGACCTGACCTTACAAAACTCCGACACAAGAATTTACTTATACACATGTCTTTACTATTAAAGTATGACCCTTTGGCGTCCAGATTGAAATTCTGGATCTCTTGGTGTCTGTGGAAACTCTCTACTTAAGCTGCTTGGAACGTGAATATCTCTTAGCCTTGTGCTAGCTCTGCAATTGATCAGCTTACAAATCCCATAACATTAGCAACATAATCAAGGGGATCCCCCCCCCCACCCCCGGCACCTCCATGATTTTTGGAGTTCTTTTTCTGTGTAGTTTCTTCCTCTCTCCTCTAACCTGCTAATTCCAGTCACTTCAGACTTACTAAACTCTGAGTACTGACTCCTTGACTCAGCAAGACTGCTGCATTCTGCCTGACATTCTTTTCCCTGTGTCAGTTTCAGAGTACCCCTTCTTTTTCATTTCTGATACTATTTTTCATTTCTTGAAAAGATTTGGCAAAACTTTGTCTAATTCTTTTTATTTTCATTAAACAGATTTTTAGTTTGTCCTTTTGTTAACTTCTTTATTTAATTACCTCTTTAGCAACCCACTCCAGTATTCTTGCCTGGAGAATCCCATGGCGAGAGGAGCCTTGTAGGCTAGAGTCCACGGGATCGCAAAGAGTTGGACGTGACTGAGCGACTTCACTTTCATTTCTAGTCTTTGTTGAGCTTTGTGTTTAGTACATGGCACTGTCCTTGCTCTTGCTTTTAAACTTACAGCTAGCACTTAATTTCCTTAGGGACTTTTCTGGGAATGGCTCATAACAGCTACATAGTCTTCTCCTATACCTCTTTTGGATTGCAACTTTTTATCCTCTACTTCTGGTGTTAGATCAAATGATACATGAATACAAGTTTTAACATTCAGATAAAGGCTACCTTAATCACCGACTCCAAGTTAAGAGCTCTCCACAGAAAATCTACCATTCTTGTCAGTTTGATGAGTACTTCTCAATCTTTTAACGTATGTGTGTATTTTGGTAGTAAATGGTATTGTACTGTATTTTTTCTACTTTTTTCATTTAACAAATGTCTTTTACAAAAATACAGAAATTCACAAAACAACTGGCATTTATTGAACAGTGTCTGTGTGCTAAGGGCATTTTTGAGGACTTTGCACAATTCTGAGGAGGTGCTGGAACTCTGAGCAGATAATGCAGTAAATCTCAACTAAATTATGGAATGTGTCCAAGATTTCAAAACTCAAAATGAAAGAGATCCAGCATTTTAAATAGATCTATGAAAGGCATAAGGCTCCAAACATTGAAAATAACTGCATAAATTATAGCTTTCGATTACTTCGCAGGAAAATGAAAAAAGAAGATTGATATATTCCACTACTAGTCCACACTTAAGATATCAGCAGGACTGGTCTCCTCTGAGAGCTGTAAGAGAAGGATCTGTTCCAGGCCTTTCTCACTGGCTCACATATGACCATCTTCTTTATGTATCTGTGTCCCATCCTTCCCTCCATCTTGCTCTTTTCTCATTACCAACAATGGTTAAACAACATACACTGGGTTACATAAAAAAAGTCCAGCAGGGTAAGAATACTCTGGCCATGACAGGTTCAGAAAGGCCTGGTATTGCCCCATCACACCGAGGTGGGCTTCCCAGGTGGCTCCGTGGTAAAGAATCCACCTGGCAGTGCAGGAGCCGGAGGAGACACAGGTTTGACCCCCAGGCAGAGAAGACCCCCTGGGAGATGAAGCAGCCTCTCCAGTATTCTTGCTGAGATAATCCCACGGACAGAGGAGCTTGGTGGGCTACAGTCCGTAGGGTCACAAAGAGTCGGACATGACCAAGCAACTGAGCATGCTTGCACACTTTAACAGTAGTTAGTGGTCTGATTTGCCTGTGGTGAGGCCAAGAAGTATTTGT
Organism: Oryx dammah; assembly: GCF_014754425.2. NCBI lineage: Eukaryota > Metazoa > Chordata > Mammalia > Artiodactyla > Bovidae > Oryx > Oryx dammah. Next base: position 8,673,198 of record NW_024070198.1, read on the forward strand.
TATTCTTAACCAGCTCTTCTCATTCAGCATTATGTCTTGGAGATCTTTCCACATCAGTTCATGTAGATCTATAAATAATCTTATAGTATCCATAGTATGTGTATATTATAGTTTAATTATCTACCTCTTAATGAAGTTTAGGTATTTCCAGGATTTTTTTTTTTTTTGGTTCCTATAAGCATTGCTATTCTAAGATATTCTTGTACATTGTCTCTCATGTTCCTCTATGATTATTATAATAAATGGAATTAATAGGTCTTAGAGAAGTGTCTTTTGCCAGTTTATCCTTTAGAATGTTTTAATATATTAATACTTTCCTTCTAGTACCAATTTTCCATAATCTTAGTCTACTTTTATTGCTATTTTTATTACTCTTTTTGGTTACTTGAACCAAAGTAACTCCTTTTCTATCTGGTTTCTACCTTCCTAAAATTCTATAAAATTCCTGACTCACTGTGAGCAACTTTCTGTGCTATAATGAATATTTTTCTATGTATGTTTTCTTTTTTCTGTATCTATCTTTGCTATCATCTTAATATAATTTTAGAAGAGAAGGGAGGCACACACCTGTCTTTATCCCACTCTTCTGAACTGTCAAGGATGCCTGGATTGTTGGCTGTGAATACCACTGACTTGCTCTTGCATGTCAGTCTCTACATTCTCATTCAGGTTTGTGTCTCAGCATAAATCTCTGGGTCTCACCCTTAAATACTTGAAATGGTAAATAAAAACTTTGTAACCACTAAGATTCTCCTGTACTTTTTGTAGAATAGTGATTAAACAATGTAACCTTTTATGAGAGATCATTATTAAATCAGAAAATCTGTTATAGTAATAAAAATGTAATGATTTTTGAAATTTTTATTTTTAGGTTTTAGAATATTTAAATGATCTGAAACAATATTGGAAAAGAGGATATGGGTATACTATTAACAGTCGATCCAGCTGCACCCTGTTTCAGGACATCTTTCAGCACTTGGACAAAGCAGTTAAACAGAGACAACGGTAAAAACTTTTAAAAACTTTTAAAAACAGGATTAAAGCCCAATTAAGCTTCTGGAAAATGTTTTATAATGGGTGATTCTTAAAAATAGATTTTGCTTTTATGTTTTTAAAAAATAATTATACTTACAAAAGAATTAGATGACCTATGTAAGTTATAAAGCATGTACACCCTCCATGCAACCCAAGAACTGGAACATTAGTAATAATTTGCATTTATCTATTTATGTACTTCTCCGTGGTTTCATTTTCCAGTCTCCCCTGGCCCTATTTACTTCCTATCCCCTTTGCAGACTATTCCCCATTTGGTTCATATTATTCCATAGTCTCTGTAAAATTTTTTTTATTATGAATGTATCCGTGCCCAAGTGACATGATTAGTTTTGCTTAGAGACATATGCTTACTGTGTTTTGGGATTGTTTCTTTCCCCCTCCAATATTACGTTTATAATATTTATCATGTTGTTACATATACTATAGTTTACTCATTTTTACTAGAGTACAGTATTCAGTAATGTTCATTATTCAGTAAAGAAATACCGTAGTTTATATCATCTTGTCACTGAGCGTTTGGGTAGTTTCTAATTTATGCTATATTTTAAATAGTAAAATTGTACATGATTTCTGGTATGAATTTTTCTAAGTTTTTATTTTAAATGAGAGTTTCTCATCAAAAAGTCTCTTTAACAGTCATACTTCTCAAAGTTTAAAAATACTTTTCATAATTTGAACCTTTGATAGAATCTAAACTGTTGGACAAATATGACTCCATGAAAGCTTTTATATTCACAGTTGGAAATGAAAACCTTGTAGTAAAAGATTGTGACAGAAAGACTGAAGATGGTACATATGATTGAGTTTGTGGTATTAAGTTTTATATACATATAGATATAGAGAGAAATTGTGTGTGTGTGTGTGGATGACTTTAGTTTGTGAAATTTCCTTGGGTTAGATGGGAGTTAGGGAATAAAACCAGATTTAGTATACGTGGTTCCTAATTCATGATTTATGATGATGGTTCCACTTAAAAGTTTTTGACTTTATGATGGTGCAAAAATGATACACATTCAGTAGAAGCTGCACTTTTCCCAGGCTGGCTCTCTGCAGTATGATGCTCTCTCATACTGCTGGGCGTCGGCAGTCTGCTGCAGCTCTCAGTCAGCTGCATCTCCGTCAGTAACTCAGTCACAAGCAAAACACTGCCAATATTCTTAAAAGCATTTTAGACCCATACAGCCATGCTGTATTTCACTTTCAGTACAGTGTTTAATGTGAAATATTCAGCACTTTATTATAAAGTAGGCATTAGGTAATTCTGCTCAACTGTAGGCTAATCATAGCATTTTGAACACATTTAAAGTAGGGTAGATTTGAGCAAATTCCAGGAAATAGCAGGACAGGGAAGCCTGGGGTGCTGCAGTTCATGCGGTCACAAAGAGTCAGACACGACTGAGCAATTGAACAACAGCAAAAGGTTAAGCTATGATGTTTGGTAGGTTTCTGACTGGATGTTTTCAGTTTAATGAAGTGTTTATTGAGGTGTAACCCCACCATAAGTGGAGAAAGAGCTGTACCTAGTTTCTGCAACCAAACACTTTTTTGGCAGCAGAAATGAAATAGTCAAGGCAAGTTCTCTCTTTGAGATAGGTATTAATTTCTTTCCTACTTGGTTTTATGAATGTTTTAAAACCCTTAAACTTTATGAGATAACAGATCTTTGCTGTTTTTTCATTATTTAATGTTTATCTCATTGATGAATGTGAGGTATGGCAAACTTAAAATTGTGTTTAAAGATTCTTAAATAACTTCCGCAAAATTTGCTGTTACAACTTGTTACCAGATTCAAAGCTTAAGTAAGAAATTTATTGTTGGTATTTTAAAAATGAGCGTTTCTGTACACTGAAAACTACAAAGCATTACAGAGAGAAATTAAAGATAACCCAAATAAATCCAGAGATATACTATCTTTATAGATTGGAAGATTCAGATTGATCATCTGTAGACTGACTGCAATCCCTGTCATAATTGCAGTGGATCTCTTTGTAGAAATTGAGAAGCTTATTCTAAAATCTATACAGAAATGCAGAGGATCTAGAAGAGCTAAAACAATTTTGAAAAAGCAAAAGGACTTAATAAATACCTGACTTTAAAACTTATTATAAAATTGTAGCCATAAACAAATGGATCAATATAATCAAGTCAAGAAATACATTCTGATATATATATGGTCAGTTTTTTGCATAGATGCCAAGGTAATGTATTGGTGTCCTTTCAACAAATGGTGCTGGAACAGTTGGATACCCATATGTTAAAAAAAAATGACACTCAGACCGTTCCCCACATGATACAGGAAAATGGATTATAGAGTTGTATAAAATCTAGAATTAGAAAACTTCTAGAAGAAAATGTAGAATCAAGCAGCAAGGATATATTGTGCAGCACAGGAAAACATAGCCATTATTTTGTAATAATTTAGAGTATAATCTTTAAAAATATTGAATCACTGTTATACACTTGAAACTAGTATAGTTGTACTACAATTTTAAAAAAGAAACAAACAAAATGTAGGATCAATGACCTGGATTTAAAAGCTAAAACTATGAAGCTCTTAGAAGAAAACATAGTAGGAAGTCTTCACCATCTTGGATTAGGCAGTGATTTCTTAGATACAGAAACAAATGCATAATCCATTTAAAAAAATTGAAATGAACTTCATCAAAATTAAAAATCTCTGTGCTTTAAAAAGCACTATTTGGAAACTGAGAAGACAAGCAATAGACTTGGAGAAAATAGTTGTAAACCATATACATGGGATTAAGGATTTGAATCCAAAATATATAAAAAAAGTTATATCTCACTGATAATCAGGTGACACATAATCCAGTTTTGAAAAGGGGCAAAAATTTGAACAGATACTTTACTAAAGAAAGATATATGGATGGCAAATAAGCATGTGAAAAGATACTAATAAACTATTTGATAATATCATTAGATATTAAAATCATAATGCTGCTGCTGCTAAGTTGCTTCAGTTGTGTCCAACTCTGTGCGACCCCATAGATGGCAGCCCACCAGGCTCCCCCTTCCCTGGGATTCTCCAGGCAAGAACAGTGGAGTGGGTTGCCATTTCCTTCTCCAGTGCGTGAAAATGAAAAGTGAAAGTGAAGTCACTCAGTCATGTCTGACTCTTAGCAACCCCATGGACTGCAGTCTGCCAGGCTCCTCCATCCATGTTATTTTCCAGGCAAGAGTACTGGAGTGGGTTGCCATTGCCTTCTCCAAAATCACAATGAAATACCACTAATACCCCTAAGTTGGCTGTAAAATAAGAGAAAAAATATATATGTTGGTCTCTGCCCCAGGTTCTTGACATTGGGCTCCTGAAACCATTGTACTGTCTCAGGTGGTAAGAGTGTCTTTTGTTCTAATGAGATGACTGGATGGCTCCAGGATGATGGCTGTTAACTGGAAATAACAAGCCATGATTAGAAGCTTGGAATTTTCAGTCTCATCCTCCCCCTTCCCCCAAACACCACCACCGTTCCCTACAGTTCTCTTGAGAAGGGAGAAGGGCTGGAAATGGAGTTAATGATCAGTCATGCCTGTGAGGTTCACGGGACTTCTGGGGTGGTGAACAAGTAGAGGAGTTGAGAAAGAGGCATGTCTGGAGAGGACATGGAAGCTCTGTGCTCCTTCCCACTTACCTTTCCCTGTACACCTTTTCCATCTGGATGTTCATCTGTGCCTTTTATCATACCCTTTTATAGTAAACTGGTAAGTGCAAATAAGTATTTTCCAGACTTCTGTGAGCCACTCTAGCAAATTAAACCTAAGGGGATCATGAGAGCCTTCTATCTGTAGCCATATTGGATAGAAGTTGTGGGTGACCTAGGTGAAGACCTACTACTTACAGTTGGCACCTGCAGTAGGGGGCAGTCTCGTGGGACTGAGCCCGTAGCCTGTGGGAGATAATGCGTAGAACAGCCATCTGGTGTCACAGAGTATTGCCTAGTGTGGGAAAAACCCTGCACATATGGTAACCAGAAGGGTCAGAAACATTAGGAATGTGAGAGGAAACGAGAAATATAGGAGGAAAGGACTAAAAGTGCTTTTCCTATTCACTGGCTGAAATAAGAAAAAAATTTTTTAAATTTTCTTAAGTGTTGATAAGATGTGGAGCAGTTGGAAACCTTATGCATTTTTTGTGGGAAAGTAAAATTGTTTAAAGAGAGTCTTTTTGAACATACACCTTATATGTGACTTATATTAAAATGAAATTCCATGTTTAATTTATTTTGCTATGCTTTGCTTATCTTACCCACAAGTGAAGTATACCGGGCAAAAAAAATTGCAATGGACTGACTATTCCATTATGTTAGGTAACAGCTAGTTGTGTTTTTTTATCTACTCAGATGCTAATGAGACTAATTTTCATGTCATGGATGTCTTGTTGAATGAGATGCGGTAATAGAGAAGCCATGGGATGTAGTAGGCAGATGCTTAGATTTGGTTTTGAGTCCTGGTTCTACTTTATTGATGCTGCAGATTCCTCACTTCTGAAAAGGAGAATTATTGTCCTCACAGGGTTGTTAATCAAGTGAGATAATTTCTATTAAAACATTTAGTATAATGTAGGATACAGATATGGTATTATTACGGTATGTGAGAGCTCTCTGGTCAAAACATGTCCTTAATATCTTTGTCAGACATCCACATACCTTTCCTCCCCCTGCTGCCATGATTATTCGAATATTAGAAACAAATACTTTCTAGTACTTAACCTCTTCATATTTTCATGTTCTTGAGCTCATTCGGTAAATTAATTCCCTGTCCATCAGCAAGATAGAAAACGTTTTTACTCCTTTTGGAGGATTACTCTTGTATTTGTGAATTGAAAAGAAGGTTCATTCAACAGTATTTTAAACATCTACTGTGATATGTGTCAGGCAGTATCATATGAGCTGGATAAAGTCATTGCACTTGCGACTGTTAACAGTATAGAGAAAATAGAAATGTATAAAAAAGCCATGGGTTGTGATATAGCTATTTATGTAAGATTGTAAAACAGTATGGTTATTCCCTCATGGTTCAGTTGGGAAAGAATCTGCCTACAATGCAGGAGACTGGGTAAAACAGTACAAAAGTGAAAGGAAGGGGAATTTGACCTTGTAAGACAAAATTTTTTTGGCCACTGCCTCCTCTTATTGTGAAGAAACTGGCAGATACTTTTCAGGTACTGGTTTTCTCTATACTAAAAGACTGATTAGGGATTTTAAAATTTGTTTAACTGCATCAAGATGAAATCTTAAACAGGTAAAGGGAAAAATTGAATTTAGAGACTTCTGTCAGATTGCTTTCCGGAAAACAGAGTGATACTAACCAGTTTTATTAGCAGTGCCAAAATTTAGGATACTTCTCAAGAAAACCAATATATGCTCAGTACAGAGAGAATATGCTCAGTACAGAGAGAATAATAGGTTTTAAAACCCCAAAACTAATAGACTTTGTTTTTTAGAGCACTTGTAGGTTTACAACAAAAATGGGTGGAAATACAAAGTTCCCATAGTCTATCCCTTCCCTCACAGACATAGCCTCCTCCCCCACTAATATCACACACCAGTGTGGTATAATAATAATGTTTTAACAGAATATTTTATATTTTTTATGAACTGTTTTATCAAAATATTATTTTTACTTCATGACTTTTTTGTATTTGCATTTAGAGTTTATACTAAGTGAGTATGTTTATATATGTATTTGTATACATATATACAGAAACAATATTTATCCTTAATATTATCTGAAGAAATGTCTTCACTCATTTCTAGAGTTCTGAGGCTATTTTTGCTTTCTCCATCCCTCCTCCACCCCGTATTGAGATGGTACTGTGTACACAGGTTGTGATCTTTTTTTGTTGTTATCTTATTATAGTAATGTTAAATCAAAGATATTCTTCAATGTTTCTGAATACTTTTCAACATAATTCTAATAGTGTGATTTTACTTCACAGAACAATTGGAGATTGTAAATAATGTTAATTGATAAGTATCAAAATTTTGGTTAAATATAACCAGTCCTCCAGATCCATGGTCCTTGACACTTATTAGGATCTTAACCTTATTTTCCTTCTTAAACGATCACTACAGTCATGGGATTAAAGTTAAAACCAGTAACTTTAGTATTTAAGCAAATTTGAACAGCTATTGCTGTTTAAACAGCTGTGGTTAGAAAAGCAGGTTAAACTTGAATAAGTAAGATTTATCTACATTTTATTCTACTTTCCCATTCCCCATTGTCTGTTAATATATTTTTATTTTTAATTGAGATTCAGTAAGTCACTTCCTGCTTTTTCAAAGAAAGGTTTATATTCCAAACTATGTAATTACTTACCTCGTGAGATCTTCCATTTTGTCAGGGATACTCTCAGATATGCAAATTAATTATTGTAAATATATGTTGCAGTCATTAAATAGCTCTCATTAATCTTTTTTCAACCTTTTCATTCACTATTGAATAGGGTATGGCTTTTTAAGATTGTGTAGTTCCACGTGTTAACCTAAGATGGCAGTATTGAAATAAAAGTATAGTGGCACCAAGTGATTACTTAGTCCATTGTAACGAGTGAGCTTTGTCTTTTGAAGTTCTTAGAAGTGTATGCAGATTCTAAATTCTCAGAACTTGTTACTGTTCTGAAGTTATTGTTCCATGAGTTTAACTAGGTACCACAGACTCTTCTAGTGCTAGTTGTTGAAAGATACTGGCTAAAATAAGGTAAAAGTTAATATAACTAGCCTGGCTATGCTTTGAATTCAAATTCAACTGTCCATTTGTCTTTTGGAAAGACATGTTTTGACTTTCAGTGGACTGTAGGTCTGTGATGGCTAGAACTTTATTTCCCTGGTCTGTCCTCAGTGCCTAGAGCATGCCTGTGATGCAGTTGGTGCTTAGTGTATAATGAAGGAATATCCACAGTTCTGTAGTCATTTATCCTCCTAGGCATCTAAGCCGCAAACCTATGTGTTATTCTTGACTCTGTCTCCCTCACCTTCTACATCTACTCACCATAATGTGGTATTTTGTCGTTGTTGTATTTTCTTCACATCAAGTTCTTTTACTTTTTTTCACCCCCACTGCTTCCACCTCAACTCAAACTAATATTGTCTCTCTTTTTTTATTTTAGCAGTTACCTCCTAAGTGCTTCCCTGATTTTAGTTTTACTTCTACTCAAATTCAATACAGCTAATTATAGAGAATAATGGGTTTTAAAACCCCAAAACTAATAGGCTTTATTTTTTAGAGCACTTTTAGGTTTACAACAAAAATGGGTGGAAATACAAAGTTCCCATAGTCTATCCCTTCCCTCACAGACATAGCCTCCTCCCCTACTAATATCACACACCAGTGTGGTATAATAATAATGTTTTAACAGAATATTTTATATTTGTATTTTTTATGAACTGTTCTATCAAAATATTAGGCAATGGAAGGTATATACAAAGATGAAGACATTTAAATTATTGTCTCAAGGCACTCATGTCCTATTTAGGAGCATATCTATAATAACAGCACTAAATCGGGTAAAAAACAATACTGAAGAATTGATTTGAACCGTTGGGGGTTGGTAAAGCCTTTATGGGAGCAGGAGTCTTTGAGGTTGGTCATATCAACCCTTAACACTTAACTTTATGAAGTATAATTGATGTGAAATAAACAGCACATATTTAAAGTATACAACTTGATAAGTTTTTACCTATTTATACAGCCATGATACTATCACCATAATCAAGATAATGAAGTACTCATTGCATGCAAACATTTCTTTGTGACTCTTTCTAATATAGTTCCCACCCCTCATTCCCAGGCTGATCCACTGATCTGCTTTCTGTCACTGTAGATTATTTTGTATTTTCTAGAATTTTATATGATGGAACCTTATGGGATGTATGTGTACTTTTTTAGGGGTTTGGCTTCTTTCACGTAGCGTAATGGTTATAAGATTCATTTGTGTTTTGAGTGGTTTCGTGGTTTAGTCACTAAGTCGTGTCTGACTCTTTTGGCCCCATGGACTGTAGCCCACCAGGCTCCTCTGTCCATGGGATTCTCCAGGCAAGAATACTGGAGTGGATTGCCATTTCCTTCTCCAGAGGATCTTCCCGACCCAGGGATCAAACCCAGGTCTCCCGCATTGCAGGCAGATTCTTTACCGACTGAGCTATGAGGGAAGCCTTTCAGAGCCCGGATCTGGAGCGCTGCGATGGTATCAGTCATTTATTCCGTTTCATTTAGTATTTTACTTGTTGTTCAGTCACTCAGTCATGTCTGACTCTTTGCATCTCTATGAACTGCAGCACGCCAGGCTTCACTGTCCTTCACTGTCTCCTGGAGTTTGCTCAAACTCATTTCCATTGAGTTGATGATGCCATCCAGCCATCTCATCCTCTTTCGCCCCCTTCTCTTCCTGTCCTCAATCTTTCCCAGCATCAAGGTCTTTTCCACTGAGTCAGTTCTTCGCATCAGGTGGCCAAAGTATTGGAGTTTCAGCTCAAGATCAGTCCTTCCAATGAACACCCAGGACTGATCTCTTTTAGGATGAACTGGTTGGATCTCCTTGCAGTCCAAGGGACTCTCGAGAGTCTTCTCCAACACCACAGTTCAAAAGCATCAATTCTTCTGCACTCAGCTTTCTTTATAGTCCAACTCTCACATCCATACATGATCACTGGAAAAACCATAGCCTTGACTAGACGGAGCTTTGTTGACAAAGGTCAACAAAGTAATGTCTCTGCTTTTTAATATGCTGTCTAGGTTGGTCATAACTTTCCTTCCAAGGGGTAAGTGTCTTTTAATTTCATGGCTGCAGTCACCCTCTGCAGTGATTTTGGAGCCCAGAAAAATAAAGTCTGACTCTGTTTCCACTGTTTCCCCATCTATTTCCCATGAAGTGATGGGACCAGATGCCATGATCTTCGTTTTCTGAATGTTGAGCTTAAGCCAGTTTTTTCACTCTCCTTTTTCACTTTCATCAAAAGGCTCTTTAGTTCTTCTTCACTTTCTGCCATAAGGGTGGTGTCATCTGCATATCTGAGGTTCTTGATATTTCTCCCAGCAATCTTGATTCCAGCTTGTGTTTCTTCCAGCCCAACATTTCTCATGATGTACTCTGCAAAGAAGTTAAATAAGCAGGGTGACAATATACAGCCTTGATGTACCCCTTTTCCTATTTGGAACCACTCTGTTGTCCCATGTCCAGTTTTAACTGTTGCTTCCTGACCTGCATACAGGTTTCTCAAGAGGCAGGTCAGGTGGTCTGGTATTCCCATCTCTTTCAGAATTTTCCACAGTTTCTTGTGATCCACACAGTCAAAGGCTTTGGCATAGTCAACAAAGCAGAAATAGATGTTTTTCTGGAACTCTCTTGCTTTTTCCATGATCCAGCAGATGTTGGCAATTTGAACTCTGGTTCCTCTGCCTTTTCTGAAACCAGCTTGAACATCAGGAAGTTCACGGTTCAAGTATTGCTGAAGCCTGGCTTGGAGAATTTTGAGCATTACTTTACTAGCGTGTGAGATGAGTGCGATTGTGCGGTAGTTTGAGCATTCTTCGGCATTGCCCTTCTTTGGGATTGGAATGAAAACTGACCTTTATCCAGTCCTGTGGCCACTGCTGAGTTTAAATTTGCTGGCATGTTGAGTGCAGCACTTTCACAGCATCATCTTTCAGGATTTGAAATAGCTCCACTGGAATAACATCACCTCCACTAGCTTTGTTCTTAGTGATACTTCCTAAGGCCCACTTGACTTCACATTCCAGGATGTCTGGCTCTCGGTGAGTGATTATACCATCGTGATTATCTGAGAAGTGATTCAGTACTACACATTACAGCCCTGGCAGAGACGGGAAAAACTGTTAAGGGCTCAGGATAATACCAGTTATGCTAACAGCCATGTAACTAGTGCTACTGAGGTTAGTTACCATCCTTGTGTTTACTTTGGTTAAGTGTTCAAATCTTTTGCCATTTTTTAATTGGGTTATTTATCATTTTTATTATTGTTGCTTTAAGAGTTCTTTAAAGTATATTCTAGATACAGAGTTTTTCTCAGATTTATACTTTACAAGTATATTCTCCTAAACTGTGGTTTGCCTTTTCTGTTTTTATAATAATGTCTTTTATGGGCTAATTTTGCAACACTTTTGAGTCAATTCCTCCTGAGCATCTATTTGGTACCCTGTGTATTTTGAGATTTTCCTGTAATGGCTTGTGTGAACACAAACTATTTCTGGCCTTGTGTTAGCTTTGGGGATTCTTTCCTATTCTTTGTGTTCAGTGCTTTTTGCCTGGATTTGGATAGTTTTCTCACAGACAATGATTTGATCAGTACTAGCTGAAATCTTGAGAGGAGTCACTGCACATCTCTCTTCTCTGGTATGCTAGCCTGTAAATTCTAGTCATTTGGGCCTCAATGAATTTCCAGTTCTATCTCATCTTCTCAGGAAGATTGATGTATTCTGGGTTCCCGTGCCCTGTGCCGCAGCCTGGAAACTAGGCAGTTAAGATGGGAGAGCTGTGGGGATTTGCCTCCACTCACTCTTACTCTCACTGTTGTTGAATATCTGGAAACTGCCTTTTCATATCTTTTGTCTAGCTTTATAGTAGTTTAAGGCAGGAAGGTAAATCCATTCCCTGTTACTACATCTTGGATGAAAGCAAAAGTTATTTCTATGTATTTTTCTTGAGAAAAAACTTTACACTTGAATCATTTCATTCTATATTTGTGTTAAAATGTCAAATTTGATACTTTTCCAAATGCCACATTGGAGCTGATGGTTCAATCAGATGTAAAATAGGATTAAATTCTTTTTCCTTGTAATTTTCTTCCCAGAGCATCTCATATCTCTGGCAGTTCATGTTGCTTATTTGTGCACTTGCATAATTGTGGGAATTACATGAGTCTAAAGCTCTATTTGATATTCTCAGGTCATGTTTAAAAATACACTTTGTGTAACATTACTTGAGTGTGAAACATGAACTAAGAGCTTAGAAAAACCTAAGCGGAGTACATTTAGGAGAAAACATGCAATTATTAGTTGTTTTTCTGGTTCAACTTTTTCCTGGGTCTTTTATCTACTTTGAACACATGTATACATGCATAGTTATCAAACCTCATTTAACAACGTAATTTTAGACTTCAATTTAACTTTCCTTTTTAATGGAAGATTTAATAAAATCTCCTTACCAACTTACGTAAGTAAAAAGAGGGCTGAAATTTGGAGAACTGCAGTCTTACTTGCTAGATGACATTAGGTAATTCACTTGTCCTTTCCCTGTTTCTAAAATGAGAAGTCATGACCAGATTCCTCAACCCTAAAATATTAGAATTCCAACTGTGTATTTCTGCATATAATTCATGTAAGTTATTCCTTTGTTTTCTTGTATTTGTATTGATAGTTTACATTTTCTAGTGTTTTTAATTTTTAAAGCTAAAATGAACCTCTGTTAAAAGTGGTTTTGTCACTTTTTGGAAAATGTGATATCTCAGATTTAATGCATTTTTATCAGAGGGATAGGGCAGAATTAAAGGTACATTAGATGCCTTTTGTTCTTTTTTTTTTTTTTTTTTGAGACATTGTGTTGCAAGTTCTAAAGAATAGCATTACAAGTCAGGAATATAGTTAATATGAGAGATGTGACTGACTAATAGAAGTCTCTGTTGGAGGATTGGAGTATGCAGTCAGAATGTAAAGAACAGAAACTACACGATTCAAGAAAAATAGAAATGTTCACAGCAAATTATAAACTACCTGCATTTTCCTTAATTTGGTGTTGAGTATAAATTTAAAATGTAAATTAATCTATTTAGACATTTTAAATGTAGAGCTCATTAGGACAAAATTATCAGACTTCTCTGAAACACACGTGATGCAGGAGATAAGAGCTAGTTTGGAACAGGATTATAGATGCCCTGCTCCTCAGGACGTCAGACTGTAATATACAGCAGAGCGATTCTTAGGATGTGTAGAGTCTGAACTTCCAAAACTGTATTCAGGTTTTTATGGGTTTGAGCATTTCTCTGGGATGAAATCTCATTCCTTTAGATTTTCAAATGGTTTCATGGCCCCAATAATTATAAAACTATAGATGCAGTGAGTATTGAATACATGTCATTACTGATTGCCTTGGCAGTTCCTCCTTTAAAAAAATTTTACATCTTCTTACCAAAAGACTGCAGTTTTTAGTTACAGGTAAAAAGCTAGTTCTTTCTGTCATGGCATCCTGAACCTCACAACTCTGTTTACTGAATGGCCATATGATACAAAGAAAACTATATGGGACCACAGGTAGAATGGAATGTAGCAGTCTTTATGCTCTCTGCAATTTTCTGACAAAATTATGTGGCCTTACATTAGGAACTGAATGAATTGAGAAGTGTGCACGCAGACGCGTGCACACACACACACACACACTGAAACCCATTGGCACACACACACACACTGAAACCCATTGGCACACACACACACACTATAACCCATTGGCGCGCATACACACACACACACACACACTGTAACCCATTGGCATACACACACACACGCACACACTGTAACCCATTGGCACACACACACACACTGTAACCCATTGGCGTGCACGCACACACACACACACACACACACACTATAACCCATTGGCACACACACACACACACACTGTAACCCATTGGCATACACACACACACTGAAACCCATTGGCGCACACACACACACTATAACC